>NC_045177.1:7021674-7321674 GCF_900700415.2 Clupea harengus
ATGAACATAATGGAATACAAGAAAACAATCAAAGAAAGCTAAGAAACAGGGGCTCTGAAACTCCAGTCATACAAAAGACAGTATAAATATCAGAGTGAAAAGCAACTATGACAATCACTCCAACGGCAGAATTGAAAAGAAAACAGCCACATTGGGAAAACCAATCATTCTAGTCACGACGCTGAAAGGGCAGTTAGTGCTAATACCAGCAACAACAGAGAAACCTCTGCAATCTATCAGACTGGCCTGAGGCGCCAACAATTGTGCATCGGCATGGTAACGCTTTTATCTTGCAAACCATGCCTCCGACCGTGAGGTAAGTGGTTTCAAAACAAATGAGACATTGTTGTGATTCTCTTTTTGAATAAATAGGTGGACAGTCCCTTTCACAGTGGTTCATATGGATGCATTTATATTTCCATTCACCACGCTAACTGCCCTCAGGTCTGAACCTCAGCATGGAGTGGCGTCTGCTTCAGGTGGGATGCCACAAGGCTGCTCCCCTGAGGATGGGCTTTGATGTCCTCCTAGGCTGTGAAACACCTGCACAGGGACTGCATGAGGTTCGTCACGCAACCCAGAGACCATGATCTGAATGATGATATCTCTGGGAGACAAAGACTAGAGTTTGCTAGTGCGTTTCACAGGGATATAAAACAGACAGACTATGAGAGAAGCATAATGAGACACAGTGTGTGGAGGTAAACGCTGGGTCTATAATAAGACTTAAAGCAGCAATTACCTAAAAGGCATGCACAAACCTTGCAAACACCACCAACATCCCCGTTGACACTGATAGAAGCTTGCCAACACACTAACTGGTGTCTTTTGGCAGTATAGCTGGCAAAAGCTTTTCTTCCATTTTTGCAAGGTGTTCCAGCCAGGAAACACAGAACTACATAGTGCATATCCTGGATGACTACTGGGAAAGACAGGTGTTTATCTGTCCTTCACATGACCATATGCAATCAAAATGAATTTGAGGATGGTACCAAAAGTAGTTGCCTATTAAACTGTACCTCAAACAGTGTCAAATTGTTGCATAGTGTTACTTTAATTTTTAAATGGATCATCTATTTAGCAATATGCAGGCCAGGCATGGTCATACAAAAGCTGTTGTCGAGAAACAGGTGAACCAGAGGAAGTCCCCCATGCTGGTCAGCTTTGGAATAAAATAGGCTTTGGGAGGCAAAGAACACATGGTGCCCCCCCTCCCCAAAACACTTGGTTTTTTACAGGTCTCAGTGTTCAGTCTGAAAACCTTAACACGCTCCAAAGCCATGAAATCTGTTTTATTGCAGCAGTGCAGCTCATGATGCTGTAATTTCTCTCCTCTCCCTTTTGCACGGGGATCGTTTTTCCAACGTGACTAATTAACACCTTGAAACTAATTATCTTTGACATAAAAGCGAGAATTTTCACAACTTCTGAGCAGTGGGTGCTCATAACACCAAAAAACTGAACGCAGGGAACTGGGGCACAGCTATCCAGCTTTTCATTAACGTGCCCCTTCACTTCCCCGCGCCACTCAGAGGGGCCTATTGAGCCAGTGGCCCCGGGGGAGCCCCGTCCAGCCCATGGCAGTGGGAGTGGGATTGCTGGTCAACAATAGTGGATCTGAATTAGGCTGCTTCTATAGGTGACCATGACGACCAAGGGGGATCTGGATGTTTCTGTACGTATGTGGTTGTGCTTATAGAAGTCAAAGCTTACGTGTGTGTGTGTGTAGGGGGGGGGGCGCTGGTTAATTCCCTGTGGGTTCCTGTGGGTGCATGTGTGTGTGTGGTGGTGTGTGTGCGTGTGTGTGTGTGTGCGCGTGTGTGTGTGTGTGGTGGTTTGTGTGCGCACACGTGTGTGTGTGGTGGTGCATGTGTGTGTGTGTGTGTGCGCGCACGTGTGTGTATGTGTATGTGTGTGTCTGTTGGCCTTGGCCATCTTTATAAGAATGCAGGCACATGTAGGGGGTTGCAGATAAGAACTTAAGTGCAGGTGAAACTTCTGCTAGAAAAAAAGCCTAGAACTTGAGGTTAACTGGATGAGCCAGGAACATGAAAGAGTCATGAAAAACTCGTTTCATTCTGTGCAGAGCATCGACTGGCTGGACATAAATGTAGCATCCGAGAGGTCTTTTTCTCTCTGCTTTTGAACTTTTGAACACCTTACTCTCTTTTTTATCTCTCATCTGCAGTCAGCACTGGTCTGCTTCCAGGTTCCAGGCTTCTTCCCCTCCGGACGCATCAAACACAGCCGGTCCCCTCTGACATTAGGGGCTTACAATCAACAGAGCCGCCGCCGCCATGACTGACCTGCCTGCAAATATCCCAACAGCATGTATCATAAAAGCCTCGGAAGAGCTCCAGGGTGGAAAAGTGAGCTAGAATCGTCTGTCTTCCCTCTAAACCAGGGGTACTCAATAGGCGGACCGCGGTCCGGAACCAGACCCAGACGCAATCAAATTTGGACCGAAGCCAAAATCAACATTCTAATGTAATCATGATCCAAGCGAGTTTTCATTGGTGCGTGATTTCGCTCTATATATTTTTTTCCTACTCAATGTGGTTTCTATCTTTTGTGTCCAATCAGAAGCTGTAATAACAACAACATCACTATGACAACTCACTCACTCAATGTTGGCCGCGAGCTCTGTGGGTCACGCAAGTTGTGTGTGTCAATGGCAACAGCGCGGGCAGATAGATTTGTGAACTGTATCTTTTTCTCAGCAAACGAAAATCATGGCGTGCTTTAAACCCGACAAAAAACAAAAAGTTGATTCCAAAAATCGCTGGACTGACAAGTATGCATTTGTGCTGCCTGTGGGGAGCACAAAACCGATGTGTTTAATCTGCAACGAGACGGTTGCCCTTGTCAAAAGGGGTAACGTGAAACGTCACTATGAAACAAAGCACGCACACTTCGAACAAAAATACCCGCAGAACTCTGAGGTAAGGGGCAGAAAAATAAACCATCTGCAATCATACCAAGCAACATGCAGTGTAATAGTTAGATCAGCCACACAACAAGAGCGTGTATACCTCAACATACTGTTGTGAGTCTGCCTTTTCAACCATGAATATGGTGAAAAACAAATACAGGAGCACACTCACTAATGAACACTTACATCAGTGCCTCCGCCTGGCCGTCACACCTTTTATGCCCAAGTTTAAACCACAAAAAAGTGTCACCTTTCACACAAATAAGGCCACATCACCTTTTCTGCATAGTTCGAACGTTTTTGTTCGAGTTATGTTTTTGGGTTTTGACCGTCACTGTTCCGGACCGTGGACTGAATGGAAATTTGGCGAGTGGACCTTTTGGGTTTCTAATTGAGTACCCCTGCTCTAAACTAACGGTAGAGAAAGCCATTTCTGAGCTTTACCTGGGACTGAAAGGGGCTTGCCAAGTTATCTGCATCAGTGATGACCTTTGAACTTCCGGGACCCTGAGCAAAGACGTGAGAGGCGACCGAGGGAGAACACCAACACCATTGCTCTCTGACCTGGGACAGAAATGTGTTATCAGAGACATCAACAGGATCAGTGCCACTATTCCTACCAGCATGGCTGCAGACTACAGGTGCCCTGACTGGACAAACACAGTTTGCATTTTAACCTGTGGACTGTGTTGGTTGTGGCCATGTTACATTTTGCTAATTTTACTGCTGTTTTATGTTAAATGTAGCCCACAGGATGTAAAAAGCACAGGCTACTGTACGTGCCTTGTAAAGTGTGTTGACTGAGCCGGAGCATGTTAAATTCTCTCATGGGGTTTGAATAGCGTTGTATAGCTCATAAATAATAAAGAGGTATAGTGGACTGGATCTGAATTGATAAATTCCCATGCCGCCACTCTCTTTCATACTTCAGTGCATGATAAAAGCCCAACCGTTCCACCACTGCATGAAGCAGGCTACTCACATATTCTGCTTTTTGTGGAGGGTTCATTTGATGTTGTTTAGTCACTCTCACTAATCAAAACACCAGGTGGGTTGAAACATAGTGGAGTAGTCTTTTTTTTTTGTGTGTGTTTTTTTTTTTAAGAAGCCTTTAAGAAGTGTCTTTCCACAATGATTCACCTGAACGTGTGTCTCAAACTTGTTCCAGACAGCGTTTCACACAAGACTCGTTTTCAAACTGAAAGTGAAACTTGAAGTAAATGACCAGTATTATAGCCAGTCAACATTCTTTCATAGCAAACCATAAAAAGCAAATAAATTCACAGAATGCACATGTAAGGGACACATATGTGTGCTGGATATCTTCCTACAGCATAGAGAGATTTTACAGCATGCTGAGCCAAATAATTCTGTGATTAAAACTGATTATCCCATCAGCCATCCTTCATTACGTAATTTTAAGGGGGCAGGGGGGTAAATTATTGGTGCAAATGAAGCTCGCCTAAAAGTTTCGCTTTCTTTGGAAAGTGGTGTGCAGAATGCGAGTGTGAAATCTCACCCTGGAGGCTAATTGAATGAGCTCAACCGACAGAAATAATTAGTTTCGAATGTACTCAGCGTGCGCTCGCTTGCCAAAATGATTCAGTGAGAGGGGGGGGTGGGGGGGGGAGGTGCAGAGTGGCCACAATAAGATCAGGATGTTCTACCATCAACATAATGTGGTGATTTATTATTTTGTGGCATCCAGATGCAAGATGGACTGACTACAGTGCATGTCAATACATACTAGGACATTCTGAAAAGCAAACATAGAAATTTAAAAACCAAAATAATGTGTGTGTGTGTGTGTGTGTGTGTGTGTGTGTGTGTGTGTGTGTGTGTGTGTGTGTGTGTGAGTGTGTGTGTGTGTGTGTGTGTGTGTGTGTGTGTGTGAAACAATCAATGTGCCATCTAAATGACCTGCAGTTCAATCGGAAAGGTAACTTTGTGAGAGCAAGTTTTGTGAGATTTGACACCTTACGTCACACCCCTGGCTTCCTTCCCAAACTGAATTTTAAAGCAGATTATCTGCTAGTATTTATTATGCATTAAGGTACACATTGTAGCCTTGGGCATTGTGCACTTAACAATCAATTAACTACAATGTACTTTTCAGACACACTGTTACAAGACTTGGTGTCAGGATCAGGATTAGTGTTAGAGTTAGGGTTAGTAAAATGTAATAACATGGAGCCAAGGAGGTGATGTTTTCATTGCTGTTTGTTGGTTTGTGTGTCTGTTTGTCTGTCAGCAGGATTATGCGAAAACAAACAGACCAATTTTCATTAAATTTAGCGGAGGGGTGTAGCATGGGCCAAGGAAGGACCCATTATATTTTGGAGCGGATCCTAATTAGTGCGAGAATCCACAAATTATTTTTCACATTTGTTTTCATTGTGAGAGAGAGCATAATGGCCTTGGGTGACGTCTGCACCCTAGGAGTGTCCTTCTAGTTACAATATAGTATTACATATATGACTTACTTAATTTTAGTATACGAAAGACTCTTAACATACAATGACTTACTTAATTTAAGTATACTGAAGACACTTAACATACAGTGACTTACTTTATTATAGTATACCAAAGACACTTAACATACAGTGACTTACTTTATTATAGTATACTAAAGACACTTAACATACCGTGACTTACTTTATTAAAGTATACCAAAGACACTTAACATACAATGACTTACTTTATTATAGTATACTAAAGACACTTAACATACAGTGACTTACTTTATTATAGCATAGTAAGGACACTTAACATACAGTGGGGCCAACTGGTCTGTAGGCTACCCTTTACCCAAGAACTGAAAGAGCTGGAGGGTAAGAAGCCCAGATGAGAGAACTGTGAGGAGGCAGAGCAGCGAGGCGTTAAGAGATAGCTGATGGGGGGCAGGGAAGTGACTGCACGCAGCACACAGCCAAACGCGCACAGCAGCGACAGCGGGGTCCGTTTCTGTCCTACATATGCCACTTTCCTTCCCACGGCCGTGAGGAAATAAAAAAGCACCTCGAAGAATCCGCGACGGGGAAACGGTGTGAAAGCCAAACTCCAGCTGATTTCAGTGACACTGTAATGGCCACAACACATTTCATATGATGACATTTTGGTTGTGGCAGCAGAGAGGGTTTAATTGGAGGCTTGCCATGAGAAGGGTGGGGGGTGGTGGAGGGAGGGGGGCAGACCATGACTGGGACTGCAGCAGGAGCCACTTAATGAGGGCAAACACCTGCCGGCAACCCAAATCTGCAATAATATCAGCACCTCCGCTCAGAACACACACACATGCACACACACACACACACATGCACACACACACACGGACACGGATACGCACACACACACGCACACGCAAACACACAGTCCCACATTAATTACATTTCATAAGATGTCTTTAGTAGTGACCTATCCACTTTATTGGGGCTTCAGATGTGCTTCTTACATAATTAGTGATATATTCTGTGCCTGTGGCTCCCTCTGCATCATTTATTAGCTACAGAGCCCAAGAGGGGCCAAATCACTCTAACTTCACAGGCGCCTTCAAGTACGTTGGGCCCACATTATGGTACATCATGAGCTTGATCTACTTAAACGTGCCCACAAATTATTAAACGTGAACACAAAGATCTTAAATCGCAATACTGTCGTAATATTAGCAAACCATGGAGTCAATAGTGCACATGTTTTAGTAGGCTAGGATGTGTAAACAATATAGGCCTAAGTCCTGTCCCTAGAACCATTATGATTTTAAACAAAGTCTCTACTGTAGATTCTTGTCTCATTTACTGGAATGGTTGTTAGGATTTTCATGTATTTTTGTTGAAATTTTCATGCTTAAATTTATCCGCTTATTTATTCATTCTTTCATCCATGTCACTTCCCTTTTCTTATCAATCTCTGCACCACTTTGTTAGTGACAAAACATGGTTCTGATTAGGATACACTTTGGATAGGGGATGACCTACAACATGGTTCTGATTAGGATACACTTTGGATAGGGGATGACCTACAACATGGTTCTGATTAGGATACACTTTGGATAGGGGATGACCTACAACATGGTTCTGATTAGGATACACTTTGGTTTGAGGATGACCTACAACATGGTTCTGATTAGGATACACTTTGGTTTGAGGATGACCTACAACATGGTTCTGATTAGGATACACTTTGGTTTGAGGATGACCTACAACCAAATATTGCCAACTCTAGCAACTAGCAACTCAAGTTTAGGAACTTTGAGAAGATTGTTGAGGGCAAACAGCCTTCGCTGTCATGAATACCTTATCCCACCCCCACACCCTAAGTCTGTGTTACATTAACACACATTACATTGCACATTGCTCATTCACATTGCACTCCTGTTTTGCATTTTGCACTCTACTTTCCACTTTACTTTTTTTTTATATTCATTGTTTATATATTTGTATCGTATATATTGTGTTTTTTGGTTCTTATGTGTAGTACTTTTCTTATGTGTAGTACTTATTTGTGTTTTTATGTTTTTATGTTATGTGTAGTACTTTGTATGCACTGTACTACCACTGTATGCACCTTCACACCAGAAAAAAATCCAAGTAGGTGTAAACTTGAGTTGCTAGTTGCTATCTGCTAGTTGCTAGAGTAAACCTACTTGGCAATAAATCCCATTCTGATTCTGATTCTGATTCTGTAAGACTTATTTATCAGAGGAGAGTTTAGTTTATTCACCAAACCTAAAAATGCATACAGATTGAGCACGAACCTTGTAACCTGCAGTGCCACCAACCTACATGCTAAACCCCCACAGCCATGAACCCCAGCCAGTCAATACGGTCAATACGGCCAGTAAGCGGCGTTCTATACAATGTCATGATTTAGCAAAATGACAAAACATGAGCATGAAATACAGAATTCAAGCTTAATTCAAGTCATTTTACAAGGACTTTACATTTTTCGAGACCATGTTTTATTAGTTTGAGGGAATTTCCATAAGAAAGGACTGTGTGCACACAAAGTTTAACAGCTAGAGAGAAATGGCTCATAGTGGCCTCTCCCGGGCTCCGCAATTAGTTGCATTTTTAAGTTCTTTTTTTATATAAAGACACACTCTTGCCGACTTACTCTTGAAGATTAAATGTTTAAGATATTCAGACCTTAAAATGCAAGAGTTGGCAATGAAGTCATCTCCGAGAAGTTAAATAGGAATAAATATTTATGTGCACCACAATTTGCTGTTAGTCTTCGGGACATTACATGATATACTACAATATTTTGCACATCTTAAAATGATCTGGGCATGTGTGTGTGTATGTGTGTGTATGTGCGTGTGTGTGGGTGATTGTCTTGTATAGTTTTCTAAAAAGAACTAAGAACAAACACTATAGCTGGAGCAAAATGTACATAAAAAGAAATAGATAAATATGTATTCTCAGCATGTCTAGCACTACTGCTATCCATTCTCTCCTAACACACACACACACACACACACACACACACACACACACACACACACACACACACACACACACACACACACACACACACACACACACACACACACACACACACACACACACACACACAATTTGACAGAATGAAGGAGCAGCAGGAGACAGACAGAGAGAGAGAGTGAGAGCGCACGAGAGAGAGAGCGAGAGAGCACAAGAGAGAGAGTGTGAGAGACAGAGACAGAGAAGTAACAATCAGCAAACACTATTCAGTATCCTTATAGCTGGAGGGATCAAGTCAAAGCCAAGATCAAGGTGTCCAGGAGACTATGTCTGAAGCACCCGTAGAAAAATGTAAATTTGAGCTATCTGGTTTCATCCCACATTAAAGACTACGTGCGCAGACACTGACTACACATAATACTGGGTAACCATGGGGACATGGCTCCATAGGAGGGGAAGGTAAACACATACCGTATATATACAGCTTTAAGGAAATAACCTGTTAGCTAAGCAATGGTAAGGTAAGGATACAGTACCAGAAAAAAAAAAAAACATATTTAATCACAAACAAAAAAGTTCTTGCCTATTCAACAGAAAGCACAAGTGTTTTGCCTTAATAGGTTAGAGCCCTGTGTCTTGCTTCAAAATGAATATCAGGCAATGCAGACTGATTATGCACCAGTCTCTCACTGACTGCTGCTAGTGGGACTCAAACATCCTAGTACACTCTCTGTCTGCTGATACATGTACACTTTAATATGGGGATCATGTGTATCTACAAATATACTGCAGCTAATACATGTACACTTTAATATGGGGATCATGTGTATCTACAAATATACTGCAGCTAATACATGTACACTTTAATATGGGGATCATGTGTATCTACAAATATACTGCAGCTAATACATGTACACTTTAATATGGGGATCATGTGTATCTACAAATATACTGCAGCTAATATATGAATAGTCAGAAGGGGCCCCGTGTAATAATGGGGGACAGTTAAAAATGGTGAGAAAGAAAATATTTTTTTGCAGTAAAACAGTAGGTTACCATCTTGCTGTTCCAATTTCTGCATGTTTTCATCCTGTGGGTGGCAATACAGTGCAGTAGTGACAAGATGCAAACACTACCCTACCTTTTCCATGTGTTAATGCGTCATGGCCAAAAATAAATTGAAATATGAAATTTGGATTAAGTTCGGCCTCTGCTGCTGCTGCTGGGGCTACTGGTCTCAGCTGGGGTCTCTATGGTGTTTTGTTTTTTCTTACGAAGCCGCGTTCTGATATCCATCCTTATTCCTGAACTGCGTTCTGGCTAAGCAAACAGGCTACGTAAGACGCTGGCGAAAGTTGAACTAACTATTTAGCTCGCAAGCTTGCTTTAGTCTAAACGGTTTAAACTTTTTTTATCTCATCGCGTACAGTGTGCTTTAAATATTTGATGGGGGAAAACTTCAAAGAAGATGTTACATTACTGTCGTCTATGACACTTGTATTTTGTTGTTTTTGCTATATAGGTACATAATGTGTAAGGTTATGCATAAAACCACTGTTCCCTGAAGGAGAGGAATGAGGTACAACAACTATAGTCTGGGATATCACGCCCTTGCGGGTTTGGCTGAAGACACCTCTATTCGTGCCTAAAAGGCAGATGGCACGCGGTGACGCAGGGGGGACATGCTGCCTATACAGTATAAGCCAGGTCACCACAGTCTACCCCTCAGTTCAACCCAGTGCTCTTCACCGAGCACTAGCTGCTGTGCAAGCCATGCTAACGCCGCGTCATGGGCATCCCTTTCATTCTCTGTACACCCTTCGCCCACTTTGGACCTGATGGCCCCATCAGTGGCCTCCTCCGTCCTCTCTACTGGACCGGTTAGGTGCTGGTGTTCTGTTCACCCTCAGCTGTACTGGGTGTGATTATATATGTACCATACGATCTGTGTTTTACCTCGTTCTTCTAGATGAAGCTAGAGGAAGGCGCTCCACACTTTGAACCTGTTGCAAATAGCTCTCAAAAACGCCTGTGGAAAGTTGATGTGTCAGTGGTGATGTAGTGGATATGAACAAACAATAGCTCCAGCCCTGTGCATACTGCCTCACCTTTGTGGGTGGTTTGTCACAGGGTTTGGGATCTCTGGTCACTTAATAATGTGTTATCACATGGCAGGTGGGACAGGGTGTAGGACAAGTTAAATGCAATACTTGTGTTGAGTTAAACTGGGGAAAAAAGAAAGAAAACTGGGAAAGACATGGAATCTTTCCCATTTTTTTGTCTAATTAGAGTCTCCTCTGTGTTTGGCAGTAAGCGGCTGACTGATGTTTTGTTCTCTTCCAGCTCAGGGAGTCGGACTGGGCACAAAGCTTCGGTTTTATTGCCAAGCGCAACTGGTGCAGGGAGAGAGAGAAATGAGACAGGTGTGGAACTGCCAAAGTTATAATGGGAGCTGCCACACACACACACACACCACACACACACACACACACACACACGCACACACACCACACACACACACACACACACACCACACACACACACCTGCATGCATCACACACACGTTATTACCCCCCGCTGTTTGTTTCAATCCGTTGGGTTTTACACATGAGCTGTGTCACCAGAGAGGCAGCCAAGCAACTGCACGAGCGCAAATGTGTAACCCCAGATTAGTGGAAACTTTATTTGATTAGGAAATTGCTCCATAGCTTTGGTTACTGGCAGAGGAGGAGGAGTGAATGTGCGTTCACAGCTATCTGTGTGTATGTATGCCGATGTGTGTGTCTGACGTGCAATTACACTGAATGCAATTGACATTTCTATTTTGAAATCAGACTAATGTACATACGCATGAGTATGTGTGTGTGTGTCTGAGAGAGAGAGAGAGAGAGAGAGAGAGAAAGAAAGAGAAAGAGAGAGAAGGAGAGAGAGAGAGAAAGAAAGAGAAAGAGAGAGAGAGAGAAGGAGAGAGAGAGAGAGAGAGAGAGAGAGAGAGCCTGTGGCGCTGCTATAAATCCAGGTCATTAACTCCACACAGTAGCGGAGCAGACGCACACAGGCTTGGCAGCTGCGGTGATTTGGTTAACCTTTGCGTTGAACGGCCGAGGCCTTTCTACTCCGACAAACAACATTAGAAATCGACCTCCTCACCTCTAGGAAGAATCCAATTCAGCCTTTCGTAAACAACATGAGTCTCTTCTTACAATGGCAATGCTTATGATGCAGATAATCTTGTCAATCCAAATTAAAGTACTTTGTTCTGATTTCAGATTCCAAGTGAACTATACATTTGAACCCTAAATCCAACAATCCATTTATATGTGTGTACATTAAATCTGAACAGTGTATGTATGTGAGGCGGGAAATTCACCTTTTCACACGGTATTTTTCAGAGGAGTGACTATCATTATCTGATTGACTGTAAAACCATGAAGCTTCTGAATGCTCTTACAGGACAAAGTAGGCAAAAGTGAAGGATCTTGCATTCTGGACTCCCCTTTAATAGTATCTCACTTCCCTGTTTTGGCATCGATTATTGTCATTCACAAGAATGTGTGAGATGAATATGATGGGCGTGACTCAGATTGAAGCACAGGTGATCATTATTAGAAAGAACATCAACAAGAAATACTATGCAAGTCAAAATAAAAAGTTTCCCAAATAAGGACGGCTGTGGGCTAGATGTTTTTCACAGATTTGTATTAGCAAAGGATCAAAAATGAACTGCTGATGAATTTGATGAATTTATGCTGATGTTTTTTCTTTTAATGTAATGAAACACAAAATGTAATGCAAAACATATCATGGTCCCACATTGCAGTCAGTGCATACGTCCAGACACAACACTTTGAAAGGCTCTGAAAGGTTTGTTTTATCTGAAAAACATTGAGGTATACCGAAGAGTAGTCCAGACCAACCTTACAAAAGTATCTCTCAGTAAAGATATACCTTAGCTAAGGACATTCTAGGAAACACCTTGAAACGTTAAGGTACATCGTAAGGTACAGCGTAAGCTATGACTTACGTATGACGCATCGTTAGGAAGGCTTTGGGAAACCCTTCCCTGAATATTGAACATTTCCACCCTCTCACTACCGTTATATTACCTCCAAGCCCACGGGCCCTGGATTGTTCCTCAGCATATGTGTCCTGGATGTAAGCAGTGAGCATTATTCGTTCAAGTGAACCTGTCTATTCACATTAATACATCAAAGTGTCTTATATAGATCACGGGTTGTCAATGCAGTTCAGTGCAAGGCCATGCATGAGAGCTCTCTTACTCCACCTGAGCCTGTACAGCACTGAACTGGGGACCCAGAGGCCAGGATAAGTCACTGGCACCCAAGCATGCTCTCCCACTTAAGGACGAAGGGATCAAACTTAAAGTGGATGCCTGGATCAAGCTCACCTTCAAGGGTGACTGCCCCGGTGTCTTGATAGGCGCCATGGGCGTCGTGGCTGTAGCTGTGCTGGTGATGGACGGTCTCCAGGGGATACCACCCCGGAGGTCAGAAACACCTGAGGCCCGAAGTGCAACCATGAGGTACGGTGCTGTTCTTCTCTATGGCAGCTGGAGGTGAACTTCCCTATGTGACTGAGAGAAACCCCCCCACACACACACACACACACACACACACACACACACACACACACACACACACACACACACAATTCACATGACACCATCAGAAAGAAAAAGACAGGACAAGGCAGGTCGGATTTAAAAACAAAAGTTCAACTCAGTACTTCAGAAAATTGAAGAACCTGACACATTCATTACTGAAATACAGATTTCTAATCTAGCATGGCCACACAACGTGCATCAACGTTTTGGTATGATATTGTCATGGAAATTTTAGGATTAGGCAAGGTATTGTGGAATGACCCATTTACAAATTCAGTTCTAGACACAGAAAATCCACACACACACACACACACACACACACACACACACACACACACACACACACACACACACACACACACACACACACACACACACACACACACACACACACACACACACACACACACACACACACACAATTCACACGACACCATCAGAAAGAAAAAGACTGGACAAGGCAGGTCGGATTCAAAAAACAACAAAAAGGTTGGTCAGTGGGCTGCATACTGGGCATACTAGGTTACAAAACACGCTCTAATAAAATACAGTAACAGTTAAAACAAGAAGTTTCAGCTACCTACAAAGCATAGCAAAGGGTAATATGTCACATGGAATAGTTTGGAGAGGCAGGCAGGAATCCTCTGCTTAAAGCGCTCAGGCATCATCCATGCAGCACCCACCCGGCCTCATGATAAAAACATGAGATGGCATCAAACGCAAGACGCCACTCATGCCACCTCCAATGCCACACACGCTTCATCAGTCCAGATACATGCAGCTGCCATCACGTATCAGAGAAGCCAATGCAGAAGAGCTCCGCACAACAAACGTTTCGGCATAATGGCTTGTACAATGTGACATAAAAAGCCAATAAATATCCCAGGTGAATATGCGGATGTGGTGTATGTGTGTATATGTGCGTGTGTGTGTGTCTCTGTGTGTGTAGTGTGTGACTTCAATAGCTCTCAGCTCCCTTTAAAGGGCTTGTCATCTCTAATATATGATTGGGGAGTTCATGAATGATGCAGAGTGGCTGTGTATAAGGCCTGGCTGATTTACAGTACTGTAGAGTGGCTGTGTATTTGGCCTGACTGATTTACAGTACTGTAGAGTGTCTGTGTATTTGGCCTGACTGATGTACAGTACTGTAGAGTGACTGTGTATTTGGCCTGACTGATGTACAGTACTGTAGAGTGACTGTGTATTTGGCCTGGCTGATGTACAGTACTGTAGAGTGACTGTGTATTTGGCCTGGCTGATGTACAGTACTGTAGAGTGGCTGTGTATTTGGCCTGACTGATGTACAGTACTGTAGAGTGGCTGTGTATAAGGCCTGGCTGATTTACAGTAGTGTAGAAGTGCTTCTCAGAGACAGGCTAGAGGAGCATTGACTATGATAAAAATAAAAGCAATAAAACACCTAACAGGGCAGTTGGTGATTCGCGTGTTTGCCTGTTTACAGTCTGTAGCAACTGTAAATAGAGTGTCATGGTCTCCCCAGCCGGCTGTCACTCTACACGCTGAGCTGTGAGATGCCGGCGTCTGTCAGTGTTATACTAATCAAGGCAGGGACAACACAGAGGGTATCAAACACCCAAGAGCTTTGAGACAGAGACAGAGTGTTAACATTTGAGCACCCCCCCCATCCCCACCCCTTCCTCTTAGTCTTAGAAGAGTAAATCTGTGTGTTTGTGAGGCATTTCTTTTTGAGGCTCTTAACATTCTCTTTAGAACATCAGTTGGTATTTAACATAGAATACCATTGTAACGTTGAAACATTTTGCACTACACAATAACTAAACAGTAAACTGCGATTCATTTAATGGATTAAATGATAGTGAATTAAGTTAAAATTAAATTGAGGGCTACTGACACTCAATAGGTTTCACGATGGGGAATCCTATGGAGATATAGCATCTGTAGATTCCCACTGGTTTTCCACCAAAGCTCTTTGGGGTGAATTGAGGTGGAGAGCGGTATCCATGGTCCCTGCCTTTCTCCTCTATTCGAGGTGGATAACTCTTAAAACCAGCAGATATACGTGGCGCTCCCCTTCCTCTCTATTCATCCGTCTGCATCATTCACCCCGCTGTGTTCCCTTACAGCGCGCGGCACCTAATCCTTAGCGAGAGGGCCGCCCTCTCCCATCGACTTTTCGCTCTCCAGAGATAGGAGCAGACCAATCCCCCGAGAGAATGGAAACGAAAAAAAAGGAGCAGGGGGGGGGGGGGGGGGGAACATGGAAGGCACGAGACTGCAAACGTAGACCGACCGCAAGCAGACAGGAGGCTGAGAACCTTGAGAACAATTGTGGACATTGTGAGTGGGCAATTCATGTCACATTTGTCTTTTGAAGATATGAGTGTAATTGTGTACTGCCTTGGGAATATATATATATATTTATTTATTTTTGTCCATGTGTATATATATGTATGTGTGTGGGTGTATTGTGTATGTGTGTGTTTGTGTATGTGTAATAATTAATCAGCACTGACTCGGAAAGTTTCCATATTTAGCTCTGTCAGACGTAGTAAGTCATTCCCACTCGGCATAATCAGCCTTCAATAAGCTCACCCCTGTGGCCTCTATCTCAGCGTCTCCTTCCCCTTCTTCTCCCTTCATCCCAGATTACAATTAGATGGCTTTATGATGGAGCCACACTCCCTCCTACCACACACACACACACACACACACACACACGGTCTGCCAAACAGCACCTCCAGTGTCACGTCGTTCGACTGGATCTGGGAACAGTTGAGCATCATGTGTAATGTTTCCCCCGACACTCCCAGTCCGTGAGCGCTGAGTCATTGAGAGTGCAGCAGGGGGAACACAACGGGATGCATGATCTCATGGGACCAGACAACTGGAACCGCAACAAACAGAGAGAGAAGCAGAAACAGAAAGATTGGTTGAGAGGTAAGCGTATTATGCAGTTGCTTTTGATATCTTTGCACATTAATAAAAAACTACTACTACTACTACTATAACTAATAATGATACTTTACCTTTCGCAATCAAGGTTGCTTTACATAAACCAAGAACCAATAAACCAAGGGATGACAAAATGCTAAAAGTACAACCACACTGTTGTCCACTACTCCTGTGATGTCAACTCGCTGGGGCATACTAATGGGAATGTTTTGTTTGTGTAGCTTGTCTGTCTTATAAGTGTGTACATCCACGTGTCCATTTGTCATGTTCTAAAATAAGGTTGACACAAAGTGTTCTCCGAAAAACTAAACCAAAACTAAAAAATGCATTCAGATGATCGTACAGGTTGTTTCCATGACAACACTGGATGTGGCAAGCGGTTGTTAAAATTGGGGACGGTGGACAAAAGGAGCTTAAAACATTATCTTTAAGAAACGCTCCTGGAGGGACTCCCAAGCCTGTCTTTGTCTCCGTTATGGGAAAGTTCAGCACCAAATGCTAATACAGACTTTGGAAAAAAAAAGTCAACAGCCAATGCCTCGAAGCACAAATATTCCCTCATTGATTTTCCCTAATTTAAAAAGCCGAGCCTGCATGACACATCTAAACTCCCCTCAGTATGCAGAGAGCAATGAGTCCTGCCCATGACATTCTGCTGCCATCCAACAGGTGTGTTATATACAGCAGATGTGTTACTGTATATCCAACAGGGTTAGGTGTTATATACAGCAGGTGCACCACATGATGCTGCCATCCAACAGGTGTGTTATATACAGCAGGTGCACCACGTGATGCTGCCATCCAACAGGTGTGTTATATCCAACAGGTGTGTTATATACAGCAGATGTGTTATATACAGCAGGTGTGTTATATACAGCAGATGTGTTATATACAGCAGGTGTGTTATATCCAACAGGTGTGTTATATACAGCAGGTGTGTTATATCCAACAGGTGTGTTATATACAGCAGGTGCACCACGTGATGCTTTGGTGTGCTCCATGGCCTTCGTCAGGCCTGAGTTCCATCTACTGCAACACTGCAGGATGACAAAAGCTTTGTTCTGTCTAATAACTCAATGCTCAAAGGAGTCTCAACTGCAATAGACTGTTGTGCATCTGCTCTGTAGAACTAATCCCATATTCAGCAAGTAACTTAAGTAGAAACTCATTATCTCAGTCTATCTGGTATATCTTGTAACAAAATATAGTAATTTCAATGATACATTAGTGTTAAGTGTGTGTAAGGACTGCTAACATAAACAGGGGGGCATGTTATTGGTGGAGGTGCCAGGGGCAAAAATGGCACGAGGGAGCGGTAAACAGGAAGAATTAGCTCATGCTGAAGGTTAGAGTGTGGATGATGCTGATGGTGTCAGCGTTTGTCTGTGGATGCTGACGCCAGTGTGCCATGGAGAGCTTCTGGCGATGGTGGTGATGGGGGGGAGGGGAGGGGGGGAAGAAGGGTACTCCTGCTGGGCCTCCTCCTGCACACAGCTGCCCCCCTAACTGTGCACCCTGTCACTTTAACCGTGCAATTGTTCTCCCCTCCCCCCCTCTCTCTTTCTTACAAAAACACACAGACATACACTCATGTATAAACACACACACATATGCTGACACACAGACATACACACATGTATAAACACACACACATACCTATGTACAGACACATAAACTGAACTGTGCTGGATGAAATGTGGCAGAAATAGCCCTTTTCACTACACTACAATGGCAGGTTAAATCAAGAGCTCCAACAGCACAGTCATCTATCCACACCGTGACCCTGATATTGGTGCTGCTGTTGAAATGAAGTGTTGCACCCTGGGAGTGCAGTCGTTTTGCCCGAAGGGGTGCATGTCATCACTGTCATCACTGCTCGTTTCTCAACAGCGGTGGACGTAATGGTGAGAGCAGAATGACTTTGTCAGGCCATTAGTCACTCGGCCCTGTCATACTAATGTTTTAACGCCTCTTTGTCTGAGAACTGAGAAGGTTTCGAAAAAGTCCTGTGTGTCTCATTCAAGAACGTAATGGAGTATAAAGGCCAAAGAGACCAGACTACATCACAAGTATAAGCTCAGGTAGCATACATTGTTAGTCATGCTTGACACAAACTCCAACCATGACTGGCCATTTCATAAAATTGTGAATCAGTGCATTATCTCATCAACCAAACAAACCTGTTGGCATATTCATTGTTACAGGAGCAAGTCTGATTGTTAATGTAAGCTGGTCATAGTTGTATTACTTTGTTCGCAGTGTACTGACTGCTTTGAGTTAAGTTAATAAGTTAGTTACATGCTTATTACACTGTTATTACCTGAAATTACATGACATAGTGTTACGACCACATGTGTTGTGTTCTTTGTCACTTTCCTTCCCTTTTCTGTAGCTCCGCCCAGGTTGTGTTCCCCCTGATTGCCAGATGAGTTGCACCTGGCCAGGTGATCAAGCAGCAGATAAAGACTCCAGTTCACTGCTGCAGAGGGGAGGCTTCTAACTAGGGGACTGCTGGTCTTGCTGCCTCGCAACTTGGGATTTTGTTGTACAGCTATGTTTTGATGTGGTTGTCATGTAGTTGTTGTATTAATAAATCCTATGTATTTCGTACTTTTAAAAGGTGTTTTTCGTAGTTGTTTTGGGTCAGTGGTGGAATGTTTGTTCGCCCCATAGGGCCACTAAAGTTGGGGCGTAACCATAGATAGTTTATAGATGAATAGAGGGATTTTGGTTTGTGCTTGCCATTATCTAACCCAATAGATAGAAAATCCTGTAATTCCTTGCAGAAAGATTAAATTTAGATCGTAATACCAGTGAAAGTCATTATTACAGGTTTTTTTTTACAACTGCTTACAAGTTTTCTGAAACCTGGTCTATAATGTTTTTAAAGCTGCACACAAAAAATGCAGAACACCCCATATCTCCTGCAAAATGGTATTCAAAACTCAATGATCCCTTTGCAAAATCTAATTCAAGTTACAACTCCTTAGTACCAGAAGGTGGCCCTGAGGTCTTTTTTTCACAAACTCAGCATTTTTTCTGCTCGCTGTGGCCACATGAATAGGTGATTACAAGCGTAGGCAACACATTTCATCTCACTCTCGTACTGATGCATGAGAAGTATTAATGCATAGCCTATACTTGATAAACAAATATTCCATTTAATCCTGCTCTTCATAGAATCACAGTGTTCAACAGATACTCTCCAAAGTGTCAGCAATACCACTGTAAAATTCATTAAAAGCATTTATAAAAACACTTTGACTCTAGTTCTGTGTAAAATCTTGGGCACCATAACATAACAAAATCATCTTGAGCTCATGATACACATGAGTGAGTGAAGCACTCCTATGCAATTATTACATAGCCGTTGCTGGACAGTATAGACTCCATTTCAGCTTGGAGCTCAAGATAACTGTTGTAAGTTGACAACAGCTCCAAAGATGGGCCACAGGTATATGCAATTGGCAGCCATGCTAACCCTTCTAACATGGTGAATATGACTTATTTTTCTTGTTTCTTGATGCTGATGAAATCAGACTCTGTCAAAGATCTCAACATCTTCCTGAGGTCTATTTCATCCAATCCCCTTATGTACTGATGTAAAAATACCAAACTTTGTTTCTCTGCTGGAGTATAGCTGGACAGGTCGTGATCAGCTTCAACAGCTTTCGTGTTGATGGTTTAAGTATACATCTTCTACTTATCCAGTAGCCTGACGATGTCATACTCATAATTCTAGTCAGAATATGAGTCTGAGACCGCTCCGTTGGGCTGTGATTATGGGGCGTGTTTCAACCGAACTAGGAAAAAAAAGGCCTCTTCGCTCAATTGGATAGGCCTACAACCAATCAGAGCAACGTAGTATGACCATAACGTAGATCATGGGGCCAGCTGATACATTAAACTTTTACCGGATCCCGTAGGAAGGACGGCAAAAACATCTTTTCGATCGACAAATGCCTTGATCGCGTTTCTCTGTTCCTCTTTCAAAATGAATGTGCTGTCAATGTCTTCTAAAACAGACTCGAATTTCCACATTTCAGCTCTCCAACGGCAGCCATGTTTGTTGAAAACGAATTCACCCCAAAAGCTCTTTGGTGACGTGGTTGATTACGTTAGGGTTGATCATCTGTCCATCATCGTATAAAGCCCGCCCTGACAATTTGATTGGTCTATATCTCCTCACAGATTTTTGTGAGGAGATAATTTCTCCCCAACGGAGCGACACCAGACCGAACTTCCCGACCAAATAATTTGTGGGCGTGGCTAAGTTCGTCTGGCATCCAGGCTACTTATCCAGCATACTGGGGAAGAACTTACTGAGAGTCGCTCCTCGATGTTATCAAGCGCACATTTTGGCTGCTAGATCATTTGCTTGTGGGCCATTTGCAGAAGCAAAGGTTTCAAGTTCTCTTGTGTTGGTACTGTTCCTACTCCCATGCGGTCCGTAACACCAAGAGGCTCATCCTCATCGCCACTGACTGATGCAACATCAAGGAGTCAAACAGTAAATCAGGTGGGACAGAATGTTCAACAAATGTGACTACTGCTGTAAAGGCTTGATCCAGCCGAGAAGGAAAATATTCATGGTCCTTCAGTCCTTGATAGGGGATGGTGATGGAACCCTCACATCTGCACCCTCTGCTGCACAGTCAAAACATTCTGTCTAGAGGCAGCACACCTCAGCATTTGCCCCCGTTTCTTCAATGAAGCTGTGTTTCACAGAGTAGCTCATCATTGCTTCATCCAAGGCTGTAAGATCAATAATCTCAACAGCAACAGAGACAAAAGCTGACATCATGGCAGTACTTGGCTCATCCTCCATGGCGTGTGTCTGCTGTTCTCCGTCTAGTGCTTTCTGTGTCAGCTTCTCATTATCTTCTGTTGTGTGTTTCGGTTGTCTGTGGTGTGTCGCTCATCTGACCTTCGGTGCGTCTGTTTGTTCATCAGCTCCTTCTGCCATTTCTGTGAACACTTCATCTCCATTGGTCAGACTCTCTGTGAGCAAGTAAAATCATTCCCAATGTATGTGTCTCTTCCATTCTAACATCCTCATCAACTTCCTGGAAGTCAACAATGTTGTGACTCAACTCTTTCACCTTCCCTTTATCGATTGGTCATTGAGGGGATTGTGAGCGAAGCCAGTTTTTGTGGCTCTCTTGGAAACATCCAGACGTATTGGTTATCCTAAGTCTAGGACGAGGCTCGGCTTAAAATGCACCTACATTATTACCAAAACTAGTTATTTCTGTGCTGAAAGTGTGCTGAATTCCAGGACAACCAGATGATAAAAGAATGGACTATATGAGTTAAAAAAAGCGTTTGTAGCAGGCAATGCATGGCCATGATATAGACACCAACAAACAACAGTACTTATAAAAAGTAATACTGTTCACTTTATTTTTTAATATACCATATTACAACTGTTTTTGCACGCAATCAGATGGGATGTATTGTCATTTGAACACCAAGTACTCCATATCATCAAAGTGTAAACTAGACATGGGTTAAGAATTTCAATGACTATTGCTATAACTGTTTCCTTCCAATACATTTGTGTGTGTTGTTTTTACCTAATATAGGGTGACCAGACGTCCTCTTTTACCCGGACATGTCCTCTTTTCGAGACCTAAAAAATGCGTCCGGCAGGGATTCCAAAAACGTCCGGGATTTTGCCTCGTCGGATATTTGTGTTTCTCTGGGTCTTTCACAAACTAGTTATTACGTATCTCCCTTACGTTCCACCTTCTTGCGCAAGCTCTGACTGTAGAGAGAACTGTCATTGGTCGACCGCCTTCCCAGTGTTGCCAGATAGGAAAATTATCCTCCAAATGCGATAATTTTTTCTGCCTTTGATACTGTGATGAATGTAGCGTCAATTACGTGATGGCTTGCATTTGGTTGGTGACGTGATTGAGGATGTGAGACACCTGGACAGACATTTTAAGAATGGCATGGTGCGTAACCAGTAATTATTTATTATATAATATATATATTTTTTTTTGAGATCGTCAAATTAACACCTAACAACCTATCCAGTGAACTTATTTTGTTAAATGTTTAGAGTTAGAAATAAAATAGACTAGAGTAGCACAGGAATCCCGCCTGTTTGAGACTGTGGTGGCAAGTGCACGGCTCTGTTTGGTCGTGAGTGAGTGAGTGAGCGAGCCTCGCGAGCGTGCAGACAGACAGACAGACAGACGGTCATAACGTCTAGTAAACAGACTTGGAGCGACTGACCGACCCAAGCTGGTGAATGCTGCCATAATCAGCTGCTGGATATAAAGGTATAGCACATGAAGTTTTAAATAGTAAAAGGAACAAAATGGTTAAATCACGAGTTAATTATAGATGTCGTGGTTCTCTTTTATCATGCCGGTTCATTGATCCTGTGGGTATGCTACCCTACTCAGTAGCTCCGCCAGCTATAACTAGCTGGTGAACTCTAGCCTACAACGTTAACCTAAATTTGTTAATTTCTCTTCCTAAAGCCCAGTAGAGGACCTTATTAAAAATATATTTTCAAAAATGTCTTATGGGGTAGCACGCCCCCAGACCCCCCTAGTTTTACTGGGTCACAGGAAAAATAATAGGTTTTATCTAGGTGAGTTCCTAAAAGTGGGAACCTAGATTCGCCCCTGTGCGTAACCTTGCTGTTACATTACAATACGCCATTTCCAATCTGGCAACACTGAGCACCTTGCCGCCTCCGCTAGTTGCATCGTTTACAATAGTACATGACATCTGCATGTAAAAAAGATGTCAAAACTTCGTCGCGGGGAGGGGGCGTCGTCATCTGCATGTGAAAAATATGTCCAAAAACTTCATCGAGGGGGAGGGGGCGGGGTCCCGTGACGAAGTGTCCTCTTTTTCACAAACTCAAATCTGGCCACCCTACCTAATATGAGCTGATTTTCTTGTGCAATACTTGCAGTACTTGAATCTGTTTCTGTAGCATTGGCTCACCAGTTTATTGTGCCTAAATTGTAGTTGGTTACAGTTGGAACTCAGCTACTATCGCTAGCTAGCTAACAAAGTTACAGTATCGGGCTAGCTAGGTATCTCTGACCAGAAACTAAGCTGGTTTATTTTATTGAGTACCTTTATATCGTCATTTGATTTGGTCGGTAATACCTTGGTTTGCTGGCAATGGGAATAATCACTGTAGTATCCCTTCGCAAAAGTTAGCGAGCCCAACTCGATTTCTGCTAACTCTGAATACGTTAGCAAAGAGGTAAAAAGCAGTTACAAATCTTAATTTAGCTAAGAAATCGAGCTGTTTTCAAATACATTTTGAAGGATGCTTCCGAGAGAACCGTTGGATGCGAGTTGTCATAGCGCAGGCAAACATGTTATCTGTTTGCTACATGTAGTGAAAGGCACAAGGATGCCTGGTCGTCGCACACGGTTGGAACTATCAGCTCGGGCTTAGGCCATGTTAGCATACCGTCTTTCAAACATCTTCTGGGGCTTTCAGTTAAGTTGTGGAAAACAGATCTGGGCCAAACCTGTAAGCCTCTGGGCCAGGGGCTTTTGGGCCGATTACCAAACAGGGCTAACTAGTGCATTATAAAACACTGCTGCCTCAAATTAACCCAATATGTATTCAAATTCAGACTGGATGGTCGTAAAAGCTATTTTATTGCCAGGAGTGATTAGCATGTTATACTAGCCCACCATGTCTGGTGTAGTTTAAACATGGCTAATTATTTAAATAATGAGAAACACTAGCTTGCTATGATATCTAACGGCAAACTATGTCTATGCTGGTAGCTGTCTTAAGTTATATGAATTGCTAGTATACAAGTTCTATACAATAGAGGAGTCCGACAAATCTGTTTACATTATGAAGGATACGCTATTTTTGAGTGTTACAATGCTGAGCCTCCACCAAATGATCAGCAACAGTAAACAACCAAACTGCTTCGGTTTCCATTATATTCCTTTTCTTAACTTCTTCTGCTGTTTCCATTATATTCCTTTCTTAAAATGACTTCTGCTGTAGGACTTAGGTGCCTGGCATCCAGAGTTTATCGCATGATACCAGTTATATCTGTCCAACATGAGTGACGTTAACACTGAGGCAGCATGTTATGGGCGGGTCTTAGGCCAATATTTGTTCTCACAGGTCCCCAGTCCAGTCCAATTAGCCCCAGTTGGTCTTAAGATAGCCTTAGTTCGCACTGGCCCGATAGTGGAAACACAACTATTTTCAGCTACCAGCTTGATTTGAATGACAGCTCCGAATTTTTCTGCTAAAGATGTATGATGGAGTATTAGGTCCACATTAAGAAAAACAATAAGATGAGGAATGTTAGGCTTTCTCACAAGGACCCAATCGCAGACCAGGTTGCAAAAAATACTTGAGGATTTATTTCCTTCAACAGAGAACACGCAAAAATTCCAAGCAGGCAAAAACACAGAACAAAGCTCCAAAGGTAAAAAACACAGAAGATCAAAAACAGAAAATCTTATACGATACCAGGTAGGCTACTCGGAAAAATGCAGGATTCTGGCATAGATTCACACAGACAAAGAATTACGATCCGACAGCGAACTACAGAAACACAGGTCAATATATATAGAAGGGGGAACAGAGAAATTACACAGGTGAAAGCAACAAGGGGAATAAACAAGGCACAGGAGAAACAAATCAGGCAACAAATCAAGGTAAGATGGGGGACAGATGATACACACAGGTGAAAACAATTCAGGTAAAACAGACAATGGTTAACAGATGCAAAGGCCGGGAAAAGGCAGAGGGCGGAGTCTCTGGACAATAACAGAACGCACAGGGCCTGATCACAGAAACAAAACAAACACATGGCGAATCAAACAAACGGGGAAACCCGTGGCATAACAAAACACAGCAGCGATAAAAATGAAAATTGTCTCTTAGAGCGCAGGGATCTTAACAAGGAAGTTTTTTTCTTTTATTTTGCATTTTGAGAGTAAAAATGTATAAGTAAAAATGTTGAAAATAAAGTTGAAATACCATTTTGAGAATAAAGTTCAAATAGCTGGTCAGGTTGATGACTTCAATGCATACTTAGGTGGCCCTAATACTCCGTCGTACTGATGCCCATGTGTGCGCAAGGACGCTACGTATTTCTTTCCTTCGCCACATTGACGAGTGAAGCATACCTCACATTGGTTCAATTTGTATTTCATATCGGCACCAAATCTTTGCCTCAGTATCAAAGCAGCACCTATTCCATGTAGGCCTAGTAATATAATGGCAAATAAAGGAATACATAAAACATACTTGATTGATGATTCGATTCAATTCAATTTTATTTATATAGCGCCATAAGAATACAATTGTCTCTAGGTGCTTTACAGAGCCCAGAGCCTGACATGATGATCCTTTGCCTAAATCAAGTTGCCTTAATGCAGGAATATAGAGGAAGTAATAGGTTTGTTTAAATATTTCATCAAAGTGCTCTTCAGCAGCATATACTTACGCACAGTTTAAATGTGCTTTAAATATCCATTCTAACAAGTTCCTTTTTTAAATGATCACCTCAATGTGTAACACATACAATCATTGAAATGTGAATGGTGTGTTAAACAGAATAGTCTGCCAAAGTAATACTTTAAATGTATTAATTTAAAGCACACTTTTCTTTTTAAAAACACATTAAACACATATATACACACATACATACATACAACTAACATGTTTCAGTATACTTCTTTTCACAAGGTTATTGATCAGGTAGTTAATGAGTTAGACAGGCGTGGCCCTGAAGCCAGCCTTTGCCCATCTCAAAGTTCGTAAACAAACAGCGATAATCATCTTAGCACTTCCAAATGAGCAGAATCATGGTTTTGGTGATCGACCTTTCCTGCCTTTTGAAGTAGGACGTGCGCGCGCAAATGCCATGATAACTTTAGCCTGCTTGAAATTAACCACATGATTAGGATGCCGTTAACGAACCGATATTTGCTGTTCTCAATCAGCTCGCTAATCTTAACGGGCTAAAAGGCCAATTGATTAACTTAGCTTCAATCCTACGACGAACGTACCCCAGAATCATCATCTGCACAGTCTTTTCAAATGGAAGCAAACAGAAAAGAAAGCACACCTTTGCTTTCACATTTTGAGATAAAAAACTATAAAATCCTTTTTGAGTCCTCCAGTTCGTAAAACAAATCGCATGTATGTCCACCAAATGCTTCTGTCTATAATGTACAATGAAAATGCCTCACAACTTGGAGTGTACTAGCTATGTGAAGGGATGTACTAATTCAATTAGTTTAACCTGGTGATGCATAAAAGGCTAAAACACATTTATGTACATAAATAAATGCAGCCTAATACCACCATACCTCTCCCTTTACAGACAATGATTTTATAACAACAACCACAACTAAGGCCAAAATACGAGAAAAAGAAGTAACTTTTGACAGTTTCCGAGCAAAACAGGTTCACGCCTGTGAAATCACCCTGAATTTAATTAGCCCTCCGTAATGCAAGCAGCTGCTGCCTGCCATCAGCACAGCGCTGTGTGTTCTAACGAGGCATGTTTCAGCAAGTAGGCAAACACATTTGAACTGAGATTAAAAGTTTGCCTAGGACTCGATTGCCAGTGCCTGGAATTTATTTTGCATGTTTCAGTGTATGTGTGTGTGTGTGTATGCGTGTTTAAGTCCATGAACGTGTCTGACTGAATGTGTGTTTGTGTGTGCGTGCGTCTGATATACACCGAGAAAGAGAGGGAGAGAGTTGGAAAAAGAGAGAGGGAGAGAGAGAGCGCGACAGAGGATAAGACCCTGTTGATAAGCCTTTATGAATCCTGATGTGCTCTGGCCTGTCTGCCGAGGTTCTGCTGGTGTTAAATAATTGAGAGGCTGGAAGGGAGGGAGGAAAGGGCTCTGTGGAGAAGGCAGGCCCACACTGGGGGCTGCTGCCTCCCATCAGCTTATGGCTACAGCAGTTTTACCACACACACCCTCACACACTGGGGGCTACTGCCTCCCATCAGCTTATGGCTACAGCAGTTTTACCACACACACCCTCACACACACTGGGGGCTACTGCCTCCCATCAGCTTATGGCTACAGCAGTTTTACCACACACACCCTCACACACTGGGGGCTACTGCCTCCCATCAGCTTATGGCTACAGCAGTTTTACCACACACACCCTCACACACTGGGGGCTACTGCCTCCCATCAGCTTATGGCTACAGCAGTTTTACCACACACACCCTCACACACTGGGGGCTACTGCCTCCCATCAGCTTATGGTACCAGCAGTTTTACCACACACACCCACACACACTGGGGGGTACTGCCTCTCAAACGCTTATGGCACCAGTATTTTTACCACACAGAGGGATGAGAGTACCGGAAAGAGACACAGAGAAGCCATGAGATGCCATAGGAAAGCACGGTCTAATTGTGATTAGGTCTAATTGATATAACAAGACTTGGAGGGCTCAAGCTGTTTGTTTTGCAATGAAAGTCTGTTCAGGGATGGATAAATGGATGTTACTAGATGCAAACTGGCCTACAT
This sequence comes from Clupea harengus, assembly GCF_900700415.2. Lineage (NCBI taxonomy): Eukaryota > Metazoa > Chordata > Actinopteri > Clupeiformes > Clupeidae > Clupea > Clupea harengus. The sequence continues at coordinate 7,049,133 of NC_045177.1, forward strand.
AGCAAGAGAAGGCGATTCCAGTTGCATATAAATTAGTGATGAGTTTGGTAAAGGGAGTTTAAAAGACAGTCACACGGTATATGGGAAATATAAACACATTCAAATATATTTCCATATTTTTTGCAATGTCCTTAAACTTGTTGATTTAATATAATCATGTTTTTCTAAACATTCGTTTTTTAATCATTGATTTTGCTCTTAATATGCATGCTGCTTTCTACAAATAGACCTGTTTTGGCAGACTGGAAGAACGGGTGAATAGAAATTGGGATAATCAAACAGGCCACACTACCCTAGCAGATGTGATCTATGTGTTTTGTGACTGGTGTTGCAGTAAAAATAAGTATGCAAGTTAATTTCAGACATATCCCCTTTCAGAGCTCACAACCCCATGACAACTGAGAAAAAACAACAACAGACTGAGTGCACACCATCTCACTTGACAGACGATACAGCAACCGCTCCCCAGTATGTCCTCCACGTTAGCAGTGAAAGCCACCCACCGACGTTCAGCTCGCTCTCTTGGGGCAGCTCTGGGGGAGAAGGGGGTAATGTGGGTGGGGGGCCGGGGCCACAGCAGGGTAACTCTCACCCAGCAGCTCTTTAAAAGGTCAGTGTTCTACGCTGTGCTGCTAGTTACACATTTGCACAGGGCGATTTAGATGCAGTATGGATGTGTGAGCATAGGTCAAACTGTTACTGGATAACGCAAGGGCATCTCTTTACGTAGCCATGCAGTTACATGAATGCAAATAACTCACTGTTTACATCAAGTGCTGTATGTGTTCTACATGTTTTATTCAGTGTGCAAAGCTGCTGTATGGCTTCCAGGATGATGTTTTAAATGAGACTTGAGTTTTGAGTTTTACACAATTTGGTTCAGCAGTAAATATATTGCTACTGAATGGATGAGAGAAAGTTTAAGTTTAAACCCTTAAACACCAATGCTTACTGACACCAGCAGGAGCCCATATGCAGACAAAATGACACACCCCTTACAGATCTGGCCAAGACAAAAATCAATAAAGTGCCTCATATTTGTCCAAATTAAAGCATCAGTTTCCAAGTAGCAGCTAGTATGCATGTTTTCAGAATAAATGGAATGGGCTAATGCCCGCCTGTTCAGAACATGTGTGAAACTCCATCCCATAATGACTTCTCCCTTGACATGGCATGAAACATCTCACATCACAGAGGGGGCTGATGGGAAGAAAGCACGCACACAAATAATCCCTCACATGATACAGGCTAGGCGTGTCCTTCCAACTTTAGAGTCGGTTTTTAAAAGGGCTTCTCATAAGACTTTGAAGAAGGATTTCTAGAGCAAAGAGACACTCATCTGGGTAACAAGATAGACATGCCATGCACAGACACATGAAAAACCAGCAATCATTTGACATTTTCCCACAAGCACACAAACACACACACACACACACACACACACACACACATACACACACACAGTCCTCTGGGTGTGAATCAGTGTTGCCTTGTGTTAAAGGTCACCCTGGGGCTGTAGATGGATTTCCCTGGACCCTGGACCTAATGATCCCCAGCGGTCAATATCAGCTCCAGGCCTCACTCACCTGTCTGCCTGACGAGACCACAGAGAGACAGCATCAGGCCTCACTCACCTGTCTGCCTGATGAGACCACAGAGAGACAGCATACCGGCTCATAGAGCAGAGAGAGGGAGCGAGAATGAAAAGAGAGATGAGCGTGAAAGAGAGAGAAAAGAGATTAGAGAGAGAGAGAAGAGATGAGAGAGAAATAGAGAGAGTAACGAGAGTGAACGTGAAGGGGAAGAGGGGAATGACGACAGACAAGGCAAAGGAGAAACAAACTAAAGAAAAATAAATCACTTAGTAAGTGTCAAATTTACAAAGTCTATTTCATTTGAGGAGTTCCTTGATGAGCACCCACGGCTTTTGTTTACTTTTACACTCAGATCTCAGGCATGCTGTGCAAAAAGTGAAAGCTAAATATCAGTGGACATCGATTAAAAAGAGAGAGGCACACAAATAATTCTGGCTTTCATTAACAGAAAAAAACATTCTTCAGAATTTGTGTATGCAAATATGTTTGTATGTGATATGTTCTCTACAGTTTTTGCATTATGAACTATGAACCTATTGAAAGAGGTGTTAATCACAATGATTTTAATGGAGAGAAACAAACAGGAGTGGAACTTCTGTTGATGAAAGCAAACTGAAAATGCAGTGCAGCACTTGGCACTGACCAGCAAACACCTCTCGTAAGTAAAGCTATTCCTTTTCCAGCCTCTGGCTCCATGCTCCATTTTGGTGTTGTCGAGCCCAAACATAAGGATGTACCGCAATGTTGCAAGGCCACATTTGTGGGGCCACTGATAATGGAAATACAACAAAGTCACATCACAGTCAAGTCACAGCTTTGCTCCAGTCCGATTCAAAAACGCCTTCATTCACCTCAGCGACACAGGTGACTGAGGTAACCCTGGCAACTCGAGGTTTTATTGGATCCGAACTCTGTAACGCTGCTGTTCCGGCCTCTCGCTGGCAGACCTCGAATACCCCTTTTCCACACACAGGGAATGGGTTCCACTCTGGTTCACGCACCACATTTTGAACTGTTCTGAGCAATTGACCAAAATGAAATAGGTTAGGAACCTGAAAAGTTGGTTCGCATCTGGAAGCAAAAGAAAGTTGTTGTTTTTTCCAGTGCAAACGGTGATGGCAGAGTTTGCTGTCAGGTTAATTAACACGATCCAGCATCTTGCTACTACTGTTTACTTCCGTTGTGCATCGTGCAACGCCCTCCGTTAATGAAGCATCCTTGATTACAATGATTCCACTCAAAACTGTAGGAAACGTAGCCTGGTATGCTAGATGGCACCAAGGTTCAAACAATCCTGACCATAACCGGTTCAAAAACCCGTTCCCTGTTGGCCGAAAAGGGCTATCAGATCTCTGACAGGCCTGATCGTTTCATTCAGACATGTGTCAGGTATCCAGGAGTAGCCAAAGCTGCTACTCATCACCAAATCAAACTATCCTATACATGGGGTGATCAGCATAGTCTCAGAGCAGCTGGTAAGTTTATGACTGTGTGAAGTATTAGTTCTGTTTCATCACCTGGCTCTATAAAAAGCTATATAGTATAGCAGCTATATAGTATGCCCATATAACATAAAATACCAATGAGTTAAACAATGCTGTGATCCCTATATCACTACAGGAGTGGGTAAAAAAGAAAGGAGAGACAAGTTAGCCTTTGGCATGTATCTGTAAATGGCTATGAAATTTAAAAAATGTTTGAATTTTCTGAGAACAATGTCTCAATGTTTTCCGCGTCTGACGAAAAAAGACCTTGACTTCTCTTTCTCTCTCTTCTCTCTTAGTTTTAGTCCTGCTGTGCTCACGGCTAAAGCCAGTGAACGGCCTGTAAAAGGCCCGGGCTGCAGCAGCAGCAGCTGCGATCTAAAAAAGCTCAAAAGCTACTCTGAGCACGAGGGGGGATGAAAAGGCATAGCAAATGTGATGTGAGCACAGACAACATGAGAGGTGGATACAGAGGAGGGAAAAAAAGTCAACAGCAAGCCCAGAATCTGAGTTCAGAGCCTGTGCAGAACTACAGTGGCTGTGCTGCCACTGTGTGTTTGTGAAGCTCTCTTCTAGTATTCATATGGACAGATCAATAGAGCCATCTGCATTCCTGTTTTCTTTTTCCTATGCCTCTGCTCATCTTGTGGGCTTGGTATTGCAGTAGCTTCTCTAGACTTTGGTAGGTCAGGCAGATGGGATTGCTGTTCTTCTGAAGTTGTTTGGGGTTTTTTGTTGTTTCTAGTTCAGAGGATGTGACCATAAAGTTCAACCCAACCTATTAAAGGTCTGCAAGTTCTTGCAAAAGTGTGTTGATATTTGATCTGATTCAACAGCCAATCAAATCAGACAGAGGACTGTGTACACAGAACAGATAGCAAGAGGACCATGAGGAGCAAATCACTGATCCTGGCAATATTGGATTTGAAAAACTGTGCCTTTAAGCAAGAACCCCAAAAGTTGCGTTGCGATAAAGATCTCTGATGTAGTATATTATCTGTGGTAGCAGTGGAGAAATAGTCTGGATAAATTCATCAGATAGCATACAGACAGAATAAGTCATAAAGTGTGTCAACTGAGCCATCTGATCACATTATGTGTTTCATGCGTATGCAACTGCAAGCACTACAGTGGGTTAGAATCACATAGAACCTCAAAACTAAATTGAATATTTTCAATTTCTCTGAAGCTGATAGGCTTTTGATGGTACGCCAGAGACCCTCATCAAGACTGCTCAAACTCACACCTGATTCTCATTTCACCCTACATCTGCATGTCATGTTTAAAGAACACCTTCCGTGGAAATCGGTGAAGGTTCAGTTTGAGGAAACAGACGGAGTCTTGGCTGGCCCTGAGCGCTGAATGAGACACTCACTAGTCCTTCTGCTTTCAGGGCAATGACAAAGGAAATGAAATCAAAGAGGATAATTAGTTTAAAAAGAAATGTATCCCCCCTAACCAGCGTACATGGGTACTGATTTTCTGCCACTACACAGAAGTATTCGCCAAGCTCCCTAAAGCCTCGTCGGTAATCTGATTCTCATCAGCTCCGCAGTCGAGGAAGATGCAACACGAGCTAATGACGCAGAGCACATTCAAGAGGGGCAGATGGTGTTTCTAAGCAACAGACAAACCTCCCTGTCAACACATTAAAGCTAGTTATTAGCGCACCCTGACAAATTGTTTTGTTTTCAACATCTCTTTATGGACTTGAATGAGTCCCCCCCATCACTCCCATTTCTCTACAGGCCTTCCAGCCTCCCGCTACAAGTGAGCAGGAAAGTTCGGCATTTGAAAGGATGGGTTTGCACTTGTAATCGTCTGTACATGAGCACGTACCACTTTCAGCCTCATTTGAAGCGCAGCGTGGCACTAGGAATGCCATGTGGAGTAAATCAGAACTGCGTGGGGTGTGAGTTCCCTTCCTGCTCTTTTCATTTCAGATGTTGAATGCTCTGTCCAATTGTCATATTGTCATGGGCATGTCACATAAATCTCAGCCTGTAATCCATTAAGATTGCAAACCACAATTCCAGTGTATTAGGCAGACTCGGCTAAAACGAATGCAGTCTAATAGAACACAATAGATACGCTCATGGTTATAATAAGTAGATGAGAATATGGGATGACACTTGAAGTGGTGGTAAGCCACAATTATAATCAGAAAAATTTGTTGTATATATACATTGTGTGTGTGTGTATAATACTATTAGTGGTTTCAGTTTTATGCTGTGTGCAAATGTTGAATCCTGCTGCTTGTGACTCACAGCACTCTACACCACACTACGCCACCACGCGTCATCTGCCTTTTAGGTATGAATCGGGGTGTCTTCAGCCAAACACTCGAGGGCGTGATATCCCATACTATATTTGTTGCACCTCATTCTTCTCCTTAAGGTAACAGTGGTGTTATGCAAAACAAGCCTAAAGTGCTATAGGCATTCTAGCATATTATCTCATCAATTGTATATGTATTTGAATGGGCTCAAATTAACCAACTTCATTTGTGAAAGTTCCAATAACTAGCTACGCACATAAATTCAATGGTTTCAGACCCATACTGATTTGTGAAAGCTTTCACAGTTCACATTTTATGAGTTTGACCCTCTCAAGTGCTGTAGTCATTCTTGCTTGGAAACTGTTCAACTGTACAGGTATTTGAATAGCGTCAAACTAATCAACCTGATTTGGGAAAGTCCAAATAAGTAGTTATCTAAACGTACCTGTTTCATACACATACTGATTTGTGAAAATGTTCATGAACTTGTCATGGCCTACATTTATCATAGTATAGTTTTGTCCTCTACATTACAGTATGCTCTATAGTCAGCATAGGTCACACTGCAGCAAGTACACAACTCACATAACACATATGCCTTTCAAGCTGACAGTCAGTTTTGATGGTCTTATTGGAAATCTATAGTTCACAGGAGAGAATCTGTGTTCATTTTTTTATTAATGTGGGAAAGGGACGTATGGATAAAGAGCGGTATGATTCCATACTCTGGGTAAACTGGAGGAGGTTTGTCTGTCTCCTGGTGAACTTGATCTCTACCTGAAGCAGAAGGCCTTAGAGAGAGCTGCAGTCATGCGGGAGAAGAAAGATGGCCTCTGGGAGTTGGTCTTCAGAGAATCTGTAAAGAATGCCCAAAATAAATGATCAGTTGAGATTGTCTCCATTCATTGATTTATGTCCTTCTGATGTGCCTGTTAGTTAATTGTAGAGTATCTTGTGTATTTTTTTTGTGCAGAGTAATTTGGGAAGTTCTATATGAAACGTATACATTTGTATTACTTACATTGACTAAGAACACATACAGTCATACTTTCAACCATTTTGTTGACTTAAATGACACTTACGGCAGGAACTAGAAGAAGACACTCCATTTTGGCGCTGCGAAGAACAAATATTTAAGAAAAAACGGTTATAGCCACAAAAATGTTCCTTGATTCAACTTCAGTTTTAGTATTTGAAAACCCTTTGCTTTATATTTCTGAGCCTAGTTTGATAACGAAGCCAAAAGTGGCAATGCTTTTGGAAATTCATCAAAAAATCTAACAAAAATTCTTAGTAATCAATTAAGTATTTATATGTCTCTAGGAAGACCTGTTCTCCTATTCATGTCAATGGGAGGATAGGAGTAGACAAATCATAATTACTTTTCATTTGTCTCTTACTAAGTGATAACAATTACCTTGGACGAGAAGAGCCGGAAGCGTTTGGTCCTGTGTACTTTAGGGGAGGAGGACGACTTCACATCTTCCCTCAGTTTGCCCAACTCAGAGCAAGGGTCAGAGAGAAGGAGCCCGTTCTGCTCGTCAGGACAAGAGGAGTTCTTCTTCACATCATCCAATGGAGTCTGACACAGCCTTAGAGATGTGCAGAGGGATGTCACTGCTCACCGGCATAGGTAAGGCATCCTGGGAGCTACTGGTCAACTTCTCTTCACATGGTTCAGAGACGTGATGATGAGAGGAGACCTGAGAGGTTGTGGTCAAGAGCACCTTCCCAGGACCAGAAAAAGTGTTCTCTACATGGTCACAGTCGGGCCTCTTAGACACGGAAGCTGGGCCTGTGAAGAGAAGGGGATGATATGAATATTCTATAACTGTGGAAATGTTTTACATTCTTTGATTGAGGTAGTTTTTAAGTAGAGCAAGCATTAAATATAGAACAGTAAACCCTGTAAAAGCTTGATCTTTTTTAATGGACTGCTCACCCTTCTGGTGACTGACACGGCGGGTGAGACTACGGGTCTGGTTAACCACCACAGCAGTTAAGGCCACCAAAGCTTCCAGTTCACTGCACGGCAGGCTGGACTGGGACCAAAAAGAGGAGTTCTCCAGAGCGCCATTGACGGACGACATCTGTCCATCTCCATTAATCCACCCGTACACTTCATCCAGTTCTCTAGTGCGGCGAGGTGTTTGTGGCAGACCCAGGAACAGCTCCAGAGAGTTCTTCACTGCCCTCTCCATGAAGTTCTGGATCACTTCAGAGAGGAAGATCTTGTGAAGGTCTCGGTTGGTGGCCATTTTCTCCTGAATGGGCTTTGTCCTGCAGTCTGGGATAGATGAGATTCTCCCCAAATAGGTGTGAAGGAGAATCTGATAAACATGGCAGCTAAGAGCCTTGGGGGAAATGTAAATAGGCCCCTGCTGGACTGCCATATATACGCTGTCAGCTGTGATGGCCGCTTCCTCAGCAATGCTTCTGGAGAGGAAGAGGAGACTCCTTTCACTGATAGGTCTGCTGCCACTCTCAATGGGACACTTCTGCCATAGTGCGCCTCTTTTGATCCCAAAAGATGCAGCTGCCGGAAACTCAAGGCGGAGGACGCGCTGAACGGGGGAAGGCTTCCTGAAGGAAGCGGCCTCTTGCATCATGGACTGCGCCCCTTTCGTAGCAAAGGAGACGATCTTGCCAGTGATTTTCAGAAGCTCTTCATCCACTTTCCTGTTGGGGGTCACCTCCAGCAGACTGTGCTCTGCAGCCAGAAGGTCAACCATCTTCAGGATGTTGGGCTGTCCCCTGCTAAAGGGTCTCGGCTTCCTGGGAACTCCCTCCTGGGCATTTCTGCTTATCATAGCTACAGCCTCATACTTGGTGAAGGCAGGCAGAATCACCTCTTTGATGGCTGCCAACGCCCAGCTGCTGATCCCATCACAGGTCTGGATCAGCTCGATCACGGTGAGGTGCTGAACAGAAACAGGTAAATTATAGGCCAATTACATCTCAATTGGACATTTCATAGTTGTGTTACAGACTCTATATTTATTGGCATAGTTTGTTTCTTACCTTCCTCTGCAGCAGTTTACCAAGGGTCTCTCTATGCCTGTAAAGAGAATGATGTTTTATGGTTATGGTCATTGTTACAGTATTTAGCAGACGCTTTAGTCCAAATAGTGCATCATTTTGAACGTGCATGTTAAAGTCTTTCAGTGATATAGCCAATGAATAATATATAAGAACTCACATGATAGAGAGTTGATCCATGGATACGAACGACTCATTTGGCAAAGAATCCAAGTGGGACCATGGGGACAGCTGCAGTGAAGCATCACCTGCCCCAATATGACCCTCTGTGTAAACAAATACATTACATTGAGTGTTATCCAATGAGTATCACCCCTCATTCATGTCTTCTGGGTAGGGATGGATTCAAGTGTTCAAGAGACTCACTCATTTGGGTCTGGAGATGGGCTGAGCATTTCCTCTCAGCAGAAAGGATTTCAGTCTTTCCACTGGCACCAATGGATGGAAAACCCTAATGGACACCAGTTAAGTGTGAGATTTCATGCATATGTGAATGTTTTAATATACAATCCACCACAGAGCGACCGAGTAGCCAAAAAAGTTGTTCAGTAATTTAGATACCTGTATTTTAGGCTGTACAATGTAGAACAGAATATTATAGGCAACCAAATTTGTTGATAGTAACTTTAATTCACTATTTAAAGCGCAGCAATGAATTCAACGGCTTTTCAGTTAATAAGGTGTTAATTTAATTTCAAGCCGAATATTTCATAAAATCACGTTAGTTATATCCTACCAGACTTACATGGCACAGGTTCTTCACTTTTAGGTCTATTTGATCCATACTGTCAGCAAAAGGGTAATTAAAGTTGAGAGATCGTCTTGAGCTTTCGATACTTGAAGAGGTTTTGCATCAAATGAACCAATTTCACGGGAATAAACAAACTAGAACATCTGCGTCTATGACAGTAGTGTTCCATATGCATTCTAAGAAAATTCTATTAATTACGTCAGATAGACAGACAGCATTCGAAATGCGGCGACATTTACAATTTCAAGATCGTTCTTTCTGTTTTTAGAGCCTAACTTCACTCGGCACCCACTTAATAAAACATAATGTTAAATGATATGAACTATATGACTAACTTGCTTTAAATGCAGTGGGGAAATAATATCTGAATGCAATTCAAAATTAAATGGATTAATCAAATAATCCTACCGTCAGCCATAAAAAAAATGAATGAGCCTGCTGAAAATTCTTGTTATATAAATATATAACAAGGGCATTGATCAGAGATCGGCATTGGTAGGTTAGGGAAGTATATCTACCTATATATCACGATAGTTCCTACATGCCTGACAAGAGAACACTTTTGTTTTCTTTTTTTTATCCCAGTACACGTAGGCAAAGCATGTATGTGTTTTGTTGCCTACGTGCACTTTGGTAAGAAGTTTTTTCGCGTCATGTCAATAAAGCAAGTCTATGTGGACTTATTTGAATAGAGAGAGAGAGAGAAACCTTCACTTGACAGACTTGACCATCAGTTCACCATAGTCTAAGACTTGTTTTACTACAGTCACGTCAGTAAACGGAACATATTGTTTGCATCAAAATACTTCAATACATTACGTAATACGCACGCTCGGTGATTTAATCTGAGTTTTATTTTTCAAATAGCCTAAAGAAAAGGCTAAACTGTTTTTGTTTTTTTTTAAACCGAAGCTTTTAGGGTGCGCGCGTCTTCGAACTTGTGAAGTGCGTGTACACTGAAGTTTAACTAGAGTATGATCGATGAACTTGCGTGAGGAATAGGTTGAAGTCATGTCTGGCTTCCCAATTAATATCACAGCAAAAACTTTGTTTTCAGAGACCTTGTTCGCTGCTAGAATCAGGAGCCAAGCTCGTAAAAGGTAGTCTGAATTGCTTCAATAGTATACCTCGTCTGCTTTGGATAATTAATGTTCATGGCATTCATAAGGCCAAAGGCAGTACAGCGGTCAGGTAAGTCATGCAGCATGATGGCCCCTTCCAACACAACAGCCACGTCTCACACATTTGGTGATATGGTGGTATCAGCGATACAGTCTTAGCAGACGAGGCACATATTTGTCAAGGGATTCACTGAAAGTCCCCAGGTCTTTGCTGGTGATGTGGTGACATTCTTCAGCTATCTGAACACCACAAAACAACGTAATTTACTGTAAACATTTCAGGATTAAGGGGTTTTAGTATTCATTTACTGAGGATATCTAGCCTAGACTGTACATACGAAGCTATATTCCCAGCTAACACTAAGCTACTACTAACTTCATAGTCTCTGCTCCAGTTTACAGCCCAACCGTCTTTTTTTGCAGATTTTCTGGCCTTACAAACGTATGCTGTAATCCCATTAAAACGCATTCTAAAGGCCCTCAGTGTTTGAACAGAAATTCGTGTCTCTGGCAAAATTATTTTAGGGGGCAACTGTGCCTAAAATGCATTTGCAGCCTAGCTATCAGCAGCTAACAACGCTATGGCTAACTCTGGTATCCTAGCTAGTTGAACACACTGAATCAATGTTTCAGTTGAAATAGTACGATGAATAGTACCGTTGACATATTTAGTCTAGTAAAAGCACACTTACCAGCTCAGGCAAACGTAAATTGTCAACAAATAACGTTAATCTCCACCTTCCATGAATCCACAACTTCGTATCCGACTTTGCATCCAATGAGTCCATAAAATGACAGGCTAAGGGCTCAGACCAAACCCTGCTTAGACCTGCACAGCCGTGATGGCAACTCAAAAATCCTGGATATACTCTTGTTAAAACACGTATCTAAGTCTTTAACTGCCACATAATTGTAGAATACTGTACTCCCTCACTGCCAGGCAAGTATGGCCATCCTACATTCTAAATAAAAAGGCTTGACTGTACTGGATATGGTCTTACTCTGTATAAAGTATAGTGCTCATAGGTGTGGTCTCAGAAGTGATGGATGCCTGAGATGGAGGTCAGCATTCAGTAAGAGAAACCGAAAACCACAATCTGCAGTAGCTATCAGATTAAATATGGGGCAAAATTAGTAGTTGCATTTCTCCTGTTTAGAGAATACGATCCACACTTTTTCAGTGCCATGTCACATACGTCCCTCCATCATCATCATCATCATCAAGCTCTGTCAGTGGTTCCACATGCGTCCCTGGAGAATTTGGGATACACAACACAGCACAACAGGTCAGTCATGAATCTCTTCATACTTACTTATCAGCAGGGTTTGGAGGGTTACTTTAAAAATGTGTTTCGATACAATTACTAATTACCTGTTAAAAATTGTATTCAGTATCCTAATCAAAGTATCACAATTTTAAAGTGATGTAACTTGATTACTTTCTGTTACTTTTGGATTACCTAAATGCCAAATGTGCAAATAAAGACAACAGAAAAGAGACATCTATGAGGTGGCTTTAACCTAAGCGTATTCTGTAAGTCAACAGCACAATGTAACCTTAGAAAAGAAAATGAAGAAACCAAGTTTTAAGAATAAAACGTGCCCTCTGCTGTGTTTTTTTTTAGAACATCCACTGTATTTGTTTTTAATAAATCAGGTGTCCACCTACTAGTTTTTCAAAAAGAAATAAAAGTTGAAGCATAAATAGAATCCTAAAATCACACTTTACAAGGCAAAAAAAAACCTTTGCTCTTTGGTGTGTAGGCTGGAGACTCAAAGGCCCAAAGGCAGGTGCCTCCATACTGCAGGCCTAATGTAGATCAAAATGTAGCTTTGGGCAGAACATTCTATTGTGACGGCGGAGGAGGACTTGCTCCATGTGTTCATCTGACATTCTGCTACAAGACCAGGTACGTACATTTCCTCCGTAACTGAACAGACGTTCAACTGGGGCACTGGAAGGCCGAGTAGTGTTATATTTTATGAACAGCTGCTAAACCAAGGGAAATGCATGCAGGGAATCCATGGTCTTCACTGTATCATCGAGGAACCGCCAATCCTCTTCCTCCACTGTGCCTTTATCAGCCCTGTTACTCTTCCTAAACACAAAGATCCATCAGTGTCAGAGATGGTGTTCATTTCAGCTTCAGGAGGTGCCCTGGATTCCAAAGATGCTGCTTCCCTGAGTCACTATTTTGCACATATCCTCTTTTTTCTCCGGAGGGAGCCAACACAAGCAAAATTTTGAATGGTGTTCTTTGCCATTTTTGCATCATGGCTACTCAGCATGGCACCAAAGCGATCATCAAGAGCCTCAATGACTGCAGTGAGGATATCTGCTGTGTAGGTAACATGGGGCAATTTGTCAGAGAGCTTGGACTTGAGTCTTAATAGGATTGGAAAGAGGAACCCAAGATAGCACTTTTTCTCCCCCTGTAGAAGATCAATTGATTGAGCAAGTGGCTGTAACACAGATACATATTCCCTGATAAAAGTAATCTCACGAGTGTGTAGTCTGCTCACTCCGAGCCTTCCGCAGATGTCGCACAGCTGATCCTCTGTACGTCCAATTAGTTTAGAAATGGATATATATTTAGAGCTCCATCTTGTGACACATGGAACAGAAACCCTCATATTCGCAATATCTTGCACTGTTTCTGCAGCTGCTGATGACCGATGTGCCTTATTCCAGATGGAAGCACACTTTCCCATTTCGCTTCAGTACACTTTCCGGGATGTGCCTGTTGATCCTGCTTCATCCACCCCATTGGTGGCTACCAGGTTGAGTGTGTGCGCTGCACATCTTTGATGAAGGGGGAGAAAAAAAATCTCCCTCCATCTTCAGAACTGTATCAATATCCAAGAATCTTATTCCATCGTCCAATTCATCTAATGCTGCCTCCTCAGTTGTTTCAAATTCACAGTGGCGCGGTGCGGCGGGGGTTCGATGTCAGATCATGTAGGTGCGCACATAACACAATACACATTATATATTTTGAAAAGACACCTGATTTATTTTCAGAACAGAAATGGGTCTAACTCAGAATGGAGGTAACTCTTGGAGGTAACGTAATCATTATAGATAAATCCAAATATTAAATAAACTGGAAATATTATAGCAGCAAAATCCTCCATACAGGACTTCCTCAGTTTGCACTTGCAGTCGAATTGGCTGCATAGGTGGCAGACTTGGTCATTCTTAACAATGTGTCACTGAAGTTCTCCATGTAGCACACAGTGTCTTTGGAAGACATCATTACCTTTCTGGTGACAAAGGAGCTCAGCATCTCTGTGCTAAGGCTGGCACGGTACTTAGTCTTGTTCTTTGTCACCAAACTGAAGACTCTTTCACAGTCTGCATTACTGTGAAAAATGACAAGGACACCAAGCAAGACAGAAGATAGGCTTGCAAAACGTTTTCTTCCTCCTGTTGCCATCATACCCAGTTCTCTCCAAGCTTCATCAGCCCTCTTTGTGAGGATACCATCATCCAAGGTTGTGGATTGAAACAGCCGAAACTCCTCTTCAACATCATCCACTGTGACTCCCTCCTTGGGCACCAAGCAGGGAAACCTCTCCATGAAATACCTTAGAGAGGAAAAGGTGACAGTTTGGCGTCTACTTATGTCAGCCACTGCAGCATGGTGCAGCAGTTCATCCTCATAGGGAAACTTGGAGACCATGTAATGAACTGCTGTTGTGAAATACTTCCTCACATCGCTGAAGAATCCTTCTAGCTGAAGGTTATCCTGACTTCTGATGAATGCATGTGTCTCATGGCCAATGGACAACTCGTCATCAGGCAGCTGGTATTCTCTCTTTTTGTAAAGAGTGGGCTGACATCCTTTCTTTATCTCTTCCATCATTTTTATCACATATTCCGGTTGGCAGAGGGCAAGCAAGATTTTTAGAAGCTGCAGCTCTAATGTCTGAAGTAAGGTTTGGATACACGGTTCTTCCTTCTGAATATTTTGATTTGCAGTTTCAAACAATGGAATGGCCCGTTTTAAAAACAGAGCATATAGCTTTGACTGTGGATCAGTCAAGAATTTGTAAACCTTCTTTGGTTTTGTCAACTCTGTATTTTCTTCTTTCTTTTCTTTCTCTGCCTTTTTGTGAGACAATTTCTTCTGCTTTTCACCCACCTCTGTCTGCTTGAAAACAAATGAATTAAGGTCAAACACTTTTGGTTTGGCTTGGGCTGACTTTGTGGGGTTGGATGCTGCCTTTGGTTGTATGGGAGTGGCGTGGGCTGCCTTTGGTTGTATGGGAGTGGCATGGGCTGCCTTTGGTTGTATGGGAGTGGCGTGGGCTGCCTTTGGTTGTATGGGAGTGGCATGGGCTGCCTTTGGTTGTATGGGAGTGGCGTGGGCTGCCTTTGGTTGTATGGGAGTGGCGTGGGCTGCCTTTGGTTGTATGGGAGTGGCATGGGCTGCCTTTGGTTGTATGGATTTGGTGAATGCTACCTTTGCTTGTGTGGGAGTGGCGAATGCTACCTTTGGCTGTCTTGATTTGACTGGTAAGGGCCTGTTTCCACCTTTTGACTTGCTGCTGCTTGCTGTAAGAGTGGACGAGGATGTGGGGGCAGCTGGGGTTGTAAGAGAACGAGCTGAGGAGTTTAATGGCATTGGCTGCTTCTTCGTCCCTGCTGCTTCCTCTGAAAAAAAAACACAGTCAGGGGTTTCTACCGCTGAAGTAGGCGATTCACACATTGGCCAAGGGATAGCCACCTTGTTGAGCACAATCTAAGAATGTTCTGACCTCAGCATCACACATCATTTGGACATTGCAAAGCATAGCTTTCCTCTTACTGCTCTTGTCCCGGTAGTAATACATTATTATGAGCATGTCCTCAATGTCAATTTGTAGCTGTCTTGTAGCAGCCTTCTCAGCAGCAATCTGTTTATCATTCACCGACAGTGTATTGACTATGGCTGCAGTCTTTGTTCTTGCACAGTTGTACTGCTTGGCTATTTGGCTATCAGGGAACATTTTCCGAAATAATGGCCCTGCATGATCAGCAATGGATAGCGGCAAATTGTGCTCTGCTATTAAATTTGAAAAAAAAAAATGTTTGTGCGGGTATCTTGTACTGCAAAAAAAAATGTGGTTATTTTTGGGACTGATGATATAGTACTTTCCAGCTTTTTACTGTATGTTTTGCCCCTTCAACGTGGCGTCTGCAATCTAAAATATATATACGTATATATTACATGTAGTATTTCATCGTGAGGAAAGGAATATGAAATTCATGTTGGCTAGTCTCTAGCTCTTCTAGATATAAATAAATGATTTATAAGAAAGACCTTATTTATCTGAGGCATAGAGAGAACTGTTGTAAATGTAGTATACCCCCATGATTTTTCTGTTGTCCTGTCCAAGATTTTGTGGCCTTCCTTTTATTAGTTACTATGCTGTTGCATGTTTGAACCAATAGACAGCATTCTGAGCTTATAAATAATGCAGTTCTGAACCACTTTGGTAGGCCTAATGAAAGAAAAAAAAGACTGTGATAGGCTACTGTTATAAGTGATAACTCTGACAACAAATTTGTAGCCTAATAAAAACTTTCTCTGCAGAAGTGAGCAATACGCAGAAGGCCTATTCAATTTCCTCTGGGATGTTATTTCACTGTAGGCTACTTAGGACCTTCTCAAACAATGGTCATGTTGTATATTTTCCCTTTTTAATTAACATATTTAACACAGCCTCATACATGTCAAGTGTCATGTTTCATCAAGTTTTTTTTTTCTTCCCACGTCTGACGTTTGAATGCAAGCCCAATGACATGATGTGATACCAGGACTAGACAACTGCTAAGACCAAATGATGGCGCTGTGTTTACTTCTTTATCATTTAATTAAATTGTAGTCAGTGGGAGAGTTTTATTAGGCTATTATCATTAGCCTATTATTAGTAGAATCATATAGCCTATTGCACATGACAAGAGCTGTGCGTAGGCCTATGTGTGGACACCGTAGAAGGCTGTCGCAGACTTTGAGCATGAACTTGAGAACATCGGACATGTTCAAACCTGACAGGTAGGCCTATGATTCTCTGATAATATGCATCATACTGTGTTCGTTACCTGTTGCTCCTTGGTGACTGATGTCAATATCGACATTGCACACTGTGCAGAAAGCATGGTGGGGAAGTCTGGACGAACACAGGCATGGCCATCTCTCCCGGTAACCTTCAATACATTTTTTGAGGTGCATCCAACCTGTTCGCCGGTGGTTCTGCCATGATAGCCTACTACAAGAGTTTGTCTGAAATTAGTAATATTAAAACACCAAGAAAACGTAACATTAAACCATTTGTAACACAGCCAAGACACTTCTATTTGCCATTTTAAATCAACGGCGAACATGAAGCACTGTACATTGCACTGCACATTGCACTGTAATTTTATTTCCACTTTCAGCTTTGAAGACAAAAAAGTGGCTATATTTCAAGCCATTGAAAGCTTTTTTTTTTTCATATGGACTTATCTGTTGTGCGCGTGTGTATGATGTACTTAATTTTAAAATCTATTTTAAATATGTAATCCTGTTAATAATCCCAATTTTTCCTAAAAGTTTCTGTAATTCTAATTGCGTTTTATTTCCCTGTAACTGTACCCGAATACAGTTACCTTTTTTTGCTGTTCCATGTATTCCGTTACTCCCCAAGCCTGCTCACCTAAAGTAAGTGTGGCACGAACTTGCATGTGACATGTGAAAAAAAGTGACCTGCTGCCTAGATGACACCTCATCCATAGGTATTAATGGTATGCATACGTTTCCCCTCGAAAATGATTGAGGGCCCTACGGGAAGTAGAGAGATATATCCCATCAATAAGAATATGCATTGCCATTTTAAAGAAGCATGTAGAGCAAATAAAAAAAATCTGAGGACTATGACATGCCAGCAAACAGCAACCTCAAGGTCTTCTTCATCAAGGCTGTTACTGTTTTTTTGTATGCCTCCTTTGCTGCCACCAGCTCAGCCTTACCACAATGACCTTTGCCTGCTGTCAGGGCCAGGCTCGGGAAGCGAACCCTGGCCGCTGGTTCTCTGGTCCAGAGAGAAGCTCACTGAGCTAATGCAGGAAGTAGGACCCAAGTGCTAGATGCTAGCAGGAATTGTTGTCTTTTTAATCACTTCTCCATAACAGGGAAAATCCCAAAACACAAAAAGGAATAATCCAAACGCTCAGAAGACAGTCAAAAACAGAGAGCAAAAACAGAGAAGTTGATTCTATCAAGACTAGGAAAAACAAGAGATTAACAAAGACTATGACAGACAATAAAACTGGAACTAGCAAACTTGAGACTTGAGAGCCTTGAGCGACTACAGAGCCCTGAGAGATTCGACACCTGAAACAAGATCTGACCAGAACACAAACGAGTAAGTCACCGAAAAGAACACCAAAAACAACCGGATATAAATACAACTCTTAATTGGTCATGTGACCAATTAACTAACAAGCAGACAGGTGGAAACAATGGAAGGAAAACAGACACAGGAAGTCAACCAAAGCACATGTACAGGTATAACAAACACAGGAAGCACATGTACAGACATAACCACACCAAAAGCCTCTCTAGTTGGCGGCCTCTAGAGGCCCGGAGGTCCCAAGTCGTGACACCTGCCATCTGTATATGAATTGAGACGTAGGGTCATGGTTTGCCTTTCCATGGATGTTTTCCAGCGAACATGCTACCTCTTGGTCATTGCAGATGAAAACGCCCTTAAAGTAGGCACGCTCACTCGAGCTACACATTGAAACCATTGTTGTGCATTCAGTAGTCCAGAACATACTTCAATCTGGATACAATACGATAGTAATTGAATACACAAAATTAAGTTATACCTTCCACCCTTGTTAAACCGATCCGTCCACTGCCACCATGTGAGGGGTACAAGTGGGGCAAGATAATGGCTGCTCCTTACACAGCTTCTACCCTCCATAACTGCAAGTGGCCCACTCCAAAAAGCTCTTTTACTGAGTATCCTTACAGATTTTGCCAACTCAAACTTTTGGATAAATTAAGATAAGATTATAGTGAGCATACACTGACCTACTCCAGACACATCCTTTGATATATTGAGGCCTAAACTGCTAAATGTGGTCCTTATGTTTTAACATATTAATATTGTTGTTAATACTTTGTCATAGAAACCAATAAATGGCTTATTCTTATGGCCAGATTTCTCTACACAACTTGTGAAATGCAACTAATTTGCTCACACTCCCATGACGTAGGGTCTTCTTTTCAAGAAAGGTGACAAAATGCCAGTCTAGAACTGCCAGGTGCAGCATTCTTCAGCTCCTGAAATGAGTGGAAAACCTCAACATCAAAAATTGACTTGACTATTGACTTATTTGTTTTTTTCTGCTCCTCCATTTACTTCTGACAAGCAGAGGAGGCCAAAGGGAAGACGGAGTAATTTGTGTTTAAGGGTGCAACATATGCACTGTCTAATGTGAGCTTTGCGTGTACAGTGGGGAAAATAAGTATTTAAACCCCTGCCGATTTCGCAAGTTTGGCCACTTGCAAAGAAATGTGTGATCTATAATTGTAATGGTAGGTGTATTTTAACAGTGAGAAACAGAATATCAACAAAAAAATCCAGAAAACTGCATTTTATAACATTTATGACTTTATTTGCATTTGATGCAGAAAATAAGTATTTGAACCCCCAAGCAAAACATTACTTAATACTTGGTGGAGTAACCCTTGTTGGAAAGCACAGACGTCAGACGTTTCTTGTAGTTGGTCACCAGGTTTATACACAACCCAGGAGGGATTTTGGTCCACTCCTCTTTGCAGATCCTCTCCAAATCCTTCAGGTTGTGTGGCTGTCTCTTGGCAACGTGAAGCTTCAGCTCCCTCCACAGATTTTCTATGGGATTAAGGTCCGGAGACTGGCTAGGCCACTCCATGACCTTAATGTGCTTCTTCTTGAGACACTCCTTTGTTGCCTTGGCCGTATGCTTTGGGTCATTGTCGTGCTGGAAGACCCACCCTCGACGCATTTTCAACTTCCTGGCTGAGGGAAGGAGGTTTTCGCCCAAGATTGCATGATACATGGCCCCATCCATAGCGCCCTGGATGCGGTGGAGTCGTCCTGTACCTTGAGCAGAGAAACAGCCCCAAATAAAATGCAGTTTTTCCCAGCAGAGGGATTGTTGGGCGGAAAGTTTCTGTTTAAGAGTCAAAATGACGGAACAATCGACAAAATAAAGTTGTAAGTAGCATTTGTCAAGATGAATTTAGCTATCACAGAAGCAGCTCGTCTTTAAGTTTTCACCTTAATGCAAAGCACCCGACAGAAAGCAGTCCCAGGTTAGATGGTCGCCAACCCACACTCCACGACTTCTCTAGGAAAATAACTAGACCAGTCCGTGAAAAGGTTACCAACGCTTAAGCAGTTTGGGTTGCCGGTGACTGTCGGCCCATCAACATAGTTGAGGACGGTGTGCTGACTGAGGTGATTCGAATTGCTTCAGGGGACAATTCTTACGATTTACCGTTGAGGGGCACCATTGTGTCTCGCATACATTCCTTGTATGACGGCGAGAGAGCACGAAAAATTCAGCTCCTCGAGCAAGCTGCCAGCGTCGCCCTTACTGGTGACCACTGGACGTCAGTCAGCAATGACAATTACCTGGGTGTCACAGCTCATTTTATTGACAATGTATGGAAATTAGTGCTGTCAGTTTAAATATAGATTCAATTAGCCTAATGGAATATAGATTAGCTAAAATAATGGGGTGTCTGTTGGGCCCCGACCTGTTACAAATACGAAAAGTTGGGCCTCGGAGTCGAAAAGGTTGGGAACCCCTGCTCTATAGTCTGCGTAGGTCGTACCGCAGCAAGTACACAATTAACATTACACATATGCCTTTCAAGCTGACAGTCAGTTTTGATGGTCTTATTGGAAATCTATAGGTCACAGGAGAGACTCTGTGTTCATATTTTTATTTATGTAGGAAAGGGACGTATGGAGAAAGAACGATATGATTCCACACTCTGAGTAAACTGGAGGAGGTTTTTCCGTCTCCTGGTGAACTTGATCTCTACTTGAAGCAAAAGGCCTTAGAGAGAGCTGCAGTCAGGCGGGAGAAGAAAGATGGCCTCTGGGAGTTGGTCTTCAGAGAATCTGTAGAGAATGCCCAGAATAAATGATCAGTTGAGATTGTCTCCATTCATGTTAGTTTATTGTCGAGTATATTGCGTATTGTTTTTGTGCAGAGTATTTTGGGAAGTTCTATATGAAACGAATACATTTCTATTACTTACATTAACTAAGAACACCTACAGTAATACTTTCAACCATTTTGTTGAGTTAAATGACACTTACGGCAGGAACTGGAAGGAGACACTCCATTTTGGCGCTGTGAAGAACAAATATTTATGGAAAAGGTTAGAGGTTAGAGCCACACAAATGTTCTTTGATTCAACTTTAGTTTTAGTATTTGAAAACACTTTGCTTTATATTTCCAGGCTTAGTTTGAAAACCAGACCAAGAGTGGCAATACTTTTGGAAATGCTGATACAACAAATGTACTGAATGCGATACAATTCATAGTAATCATATAAGTATTTATATGTCTCCAGGAAGACCTGTTTTGCTATTAATGTTCATAGGAGGATAGGAGTAGACAAATCTATCTAAATACATTTGTTTTGTCTCCTACTAAGTGCTAACAATTACCTTGTATGAGAAAAGCCGAAAGCGTTTGTGTACTTTAGGGGAGGAGGGCTTCTTCACATCTTCCCTCAGTTTGCCCAACTCAGAGCATGGGTCAGAGAGAAGGAGCCCGTTCTGCTCGTCAGGACAAGAGGAGTTCTTCTTCACATCATCCATGGAGTCTGACACAGCCTTAGAGATGTGCAGAGGGATGTCACTGCTCACCGGCATAGGTAAGGCATCCTGGGAGCTACTTGTCAACTTCTCTTCACATGGGTCAGATACGTTGTGATGAGAGGAGACCTGAGAGGTTGTGGTCAAGAGCACTTTCCCAGGATCAGAGAAAGTGTTCTCTACATGGTCACAGTCAGGCCTCTTAGACACAGAAGCTGGGCCTGTGAAGAGAAGGGAATGATATGAAGATACTGTTCTTAGAATAACTGTGGAAATGTCGCTTTGAAGTTCAGCAAGCATTAAATATAGAATAATACACTCTGCTTGATCTTTTTTACTGGACTGCTCACCCTTCTGGTGACTGACACTGCGGGTGAGTCTGCGGGTCTGGTTAACCACCACAGCAGTTAAGGCCTCCAGAGCTTCCAGTTCACTGCACTGCAGGCTCGACTGGGACCAGAAAGAGGAGTCCTCCAGAGCGCCATTGACAGACGACATCTGTCCATCTCCATTGATCCACCCATACACTTCATCCAGTTCCCCAGTGCGGCGAGGTGTTTGTGGCAGACCCAGGAACAGCTCCAGAGAGTTCTTCACTGCCCTCTCCACAAAGTTCTGGATCACTTCAGAGAGGAAGATCTTGTGAAGGTCTCGGTTGGTGGCCATTTTCTCCTGAATGGGCTTTGTCCTGCAGTCTGGGATAGATGAGATTCTCCCCAAATAGGTGTCAAGGAGCATCTGATAAACATGGCAGCTAAGAGCCTTGGGGGAAATGTAAGCAGGCCCCTGCTGGACTGCCATATATACGCTGTCAGCTGTGATGGCCGCTTCCTCAGCAATGCTTCTGGAGAGGAAGAGGAGACTCCTTTCACTGATAGGGCTGCTGCTACGCCCATCCCTGCCACGCTCAGTGGGACTCTCCAGCCTTAGTGCGCCTCTCCTGATCCCCAAAGATGCAGCTCCCTGAAACTCAAGGCGGAGGACGCGCTGAACAGGAGAAGGCTTCCTGAAGGAAGCAGCCTCTTGCATCATAGACTGCGCCCCTTTCACAGCAGAGGAGATGATCTTGCCGGCGATTTTCAGAAGCTCCTCATCCACTTTCCTGTTGGCGGTCACCTCCAGCAGACTGTGCTCTGCAGCCAGAAGGTCAACCATCTTCAGCATGTCGGGCTGTCCCCTGCTAAAGGGTTTTGGCTTCCTGGGAACTCCCTCCTGGGCATTTCTGCTTAGCTTAGCCACAGCCTCGTACTTGGCGAAGGCAGGCAGAATCACCTCTTTGATGGCTGCCAACACCCATATGCTGATCCCATCACAGGTCTGGATCAGTTCGATCACGGTGAGGTGCTGAACAGAAATTAATAAATTATAGGCCAATTACATCTCAATTAGACATTTCATAGATGTGTTACGGACCCTATATTCATTGGCATAGTTTGTTTCTTACCTTCCTCTGAAGCAGTTTAGCAAGGGTCTCTCTATGCCTGTAAAGAGAATGACATTTTATGGTTAGGTTACATGGTTACAGTATTTAGCAGACACTTTTGTCCAAATAGTACATCTCAAAGTGAACAGTCTTTCAGTGATATAGCCAATGAATAATCTACAGGAACTCACATGATAGAGAGTTGATCCATGGACACGAACGACTCATTTGGCAAAGAACCCAAGTGGGACCATGGGGACAGCTGCAGTGAAGCATCACCTGCCCCAGTATGACCCTCTGTGTAAACAAATACATTACATTGAGTGTTATCCCATGAGTATCTCCATTCATGTCTTCTGGGTAGGGATGGATTCAAGTGTTCAACAGACTCACTCTTTTGGGTCTGGAGATGGGCTGAGCATTTCCTCTCAGAAGAAAGGATTTCAGTCTTCCCACTGGCACCAATGGATGGAAGTTCCAGACCCTAATGGACACCAGTTAAATGTCATATTTCACACATATGTGAATGTTTTAATATACAAACTACAAAATAGCAACAGAGTAGCCATCAAAGTTGTTCTGTAATTAGGATACCTAGATTATAGGCTAGAATGTAGAATCGAATATTATAGGCAACAAAAATCTTACTTATTTTAAAAGATAGTGTTGCAGAAAAATAACAGTGACTTTTTTCGCTGTTTAAAGTGCAGCAATTAATAGAACGACTTTTCAGTCAATAAGGTCAGTAATTTTCAGAATATTTCATATAAGTAAGCTAGTTATATCCTACCAGACTTACATGGCACGGGTTCTTCACTTTCAGGCCTATTTCATCCATACTGTCAGCAAAAAGGTAATTAAAGTTGAGAGATCGTCGGGAGCTTTCGATACTTGAAGAGGGTTTGCATCAAATGAGCACATTTCACTGGAAAAAACAAACTGGAACATCAGCGTCTATGACATAGCAGTGTTCCATACGCATCCTAACAAACAATGAAAATTCTATAAGGACCTTTAAGGACTGGAAAATCAGCGTCTATGACATAGTAGTGTTCCATAGACGTCCTAACAAACAATGAAAATTCTATAAGGACCTCTGAATTACTGAATTACAGAGACAGCATTCGAAATGCGGCGACCTATACAATTTCAGATCGTTCTTTCTGTTTTAGGCGGAACTCCACTTGGTGCCCAATGAATACAATATAATGTTAAATTGTATGAACCAAATGCCTAACTTGACTTACAGGCAGCGGGGAAATAATATCTGAATGCAATTCAAAATTAACTGGATTAGGAATCAAATAATCCTACTGTCATGCATGAAAAAATAAGTGGGCCTGCTGGAAATCCTTGTTATATAAAAATATAGCCATAAGGATATCATAACCTTATGTGAACAGGAGAACCGGAACCATAAAGCTCTCAAAAGCCAATAGCTGAACAGAGATGAATAAGCCTGGAAATATCAGGGTCTAAGTCAAGTTTGCCTGAGGCTTGTCTTTTTTTAAACACATTTTGTATTGGCATTGGTAGGTTAGGGAGGTATATCTACCTAGATATCACGATTGGTCCAACATGCGTGACAAAAAAGAAAACAAAATAGTTTTCTCTTATCACAAAGTATATGCGTTTTGTTGCCTACTGTGCTTTGGTAATACGGTTTCTCATGGTCGTGTCAATAAAGCAAGTCAACTTAATTGAATAGAGAGAGAGAAACCTTCCCTTTGGCAGACTTGGCCATCAGTTCACCGTAGGTTAATTGAGTAAGGACTTGTTTTGCTACACAGTCACGTCAGTAAAGTTTTTTTTTTGCATCAGCATCATTCGATACAAGCGCGTCTTCGAACCTCGTGTGCACTGCGCAGCGCTTGACTACTGCCCCCTCCCTCGGACGCTGCAAGTCAAGTCTGTTAGGCCTTGGCCTACAGTCTGTCTGTTGTTCTGCTATAAATACTACCTCCTTTTCCCCTACACAACAACAACAGATTTAGCAAAAATGACACACTACTATAATAATGTCAAATGACAAATTACATTTGCTTCCCCAGGACGTCAGGCTACATAAAAAAAAAACCACTTTGTTCAGTTATTACATTTATTAACATGCACATCATTCTGAAAAATAATATTGAAAATATGCATAGTATTTACAGTACAACGCAAGTATGATACAATGACACTGAAACAGTAAAGTGAAATAATACAATATTATGATAGAATACACTCAGTGACCAATACTGCATTTACAAAATATATACATGTTACTAAATAGCTTCTTCATTCAGTACACATATACACATATAATATTAATTCATACAATAAATATATTTATATTTCACATTTACATACAACACTCTAAATTATATTTACAAACAAATTCAGTAATACCCATGTTGAAGAAAATATTCTAACATCAAAACACAGTTGTAACCTCACACTGATTCCATCAAAGCTTCCACACTTTTCACAAATCTTAATATTGAATTCACTGGCAGAGAGGGTGTGTCAATGAAGAAACATTGACCTTTAAGTAATGCTGCAGGAATAACTGAAATATGCTCAAGACATCTCATCACAGTTACAAAGTAGGAAAGATTAGGGTGGCTGAAGAAACTGTGATTTTTTTTGTTGATGTACCATCCTAGTGCTTAACAAGTTTCGTCAGTCCCAGTAAGGGAAACAAGGAGAGTTTTCACAGAAAACAAACTTGTCATCATTCAATACAACAGTGTATGAGTTGCGTCTGAATTTCCTAATGCAAGTCTCTGAATTAATAACCTCAACATTTACCACTGTTCTCCTGTAATATCTTACAGGGATCTACTGAATGTATGAAAGGCACTTCTTAACAAAGACACCCTGCATTTTTAACAAATCCTCATGGTCAATACTTTTACAACCTCCTTGGCAGTGTAAATGCATTCAACATTCAATGCATTTTGCATTCAACAGTGGCATTGCCCATGACCCTTTGGAATGTTTGTATGCTTCAAATACGAACGCTGAATGAGCCCAAAGTGGAGCCCAATTTCTAACACTCCTTGTTAGATGAAGACAAAAGTGTGCATTGTAAGTCATGTTCTCTGTTTCTTGGAAAGGTTGTGCATTTCTTCCACATATTGCAGCAGTCTCCTCCTCACCAAGTAAGAGAGCTAGACCATGGACAAGCTTCGACCAATGAAAGAGACGTTGTCAGGCAGCATGTCCTTCAACACTGGGATGCTATAGAATTGCAAACACATCAACCACTCATGAGCTTTCCAATGTTTTCCGTCTTTTAACGAAACTTTGAGACAGTGCATGGAGGTCTGATGTTCAGAAGCCTCTCATCTAACATGTGATTTGATTCTCACTGTTTAACCACAGCCTGGCCATTGTCCTGGCAATACCTAAAGGGGGTCACAGCATGTAATCTAGGACACTCAACTCAATCATATCTAAATGTGGGATGCGTAGTAAAATGCTCAGCCCTTTTACACCTTTAACTGGCATGCCAGTTTGTAGAGCACGTTCAATGCACCACCACAAAGCAATAGCGCTTAGGGCAGTGGTTCCCAACCTTGGGGTCGCGACCCCTAGTGGGGTCGCATGGAATTGAAATGGGGTCGCCTGAAATAGTAAGTGATCAATACAAAAACATATAAATAATTTTTTTTTTTATTATAAAAATAAAAACACCACACACAATTCAAAACAACCCCTCATAAAAATCGAATTCAAATAAAATGCGGGCACTCGGCATATCTTGATTCACACGACCACACATATCAACATAAACATAAACATAACATCAAACATAAACAGCGCACAAAGTAAGCTAGCTAGCAAGAAAATCAGAGCGAGAGAAATACAATTAAGAAAATGGAAAGATTTCTTCACCCACGCGAGTCGCCAACATCTTCAAGTGAAACTCAGAAACAGACACCAAAAAGACAGCGAAAATATGATGAAACCTTCCTTCAGTATGGATTTACTAGCATAACTGAAAACAACGAGGAGAAGCCTAAATGTCTGCTGTGTAGTAACGTCCTGTCTACCGAGAGCATGAAACCCAACAAGCTCAAAAGACATTTTGAGACAACACATAAAGAATATGTGGGAAAACCCAAATCTTTCTTTGAAAAGAAACATGCCGAGCTGAATAAGCAGCGAGTGTACTTCAAAAAAGCAATGACTGTAAATGAGCGAGCCTTGAAAGCATCTTTTGAGGTGAGCTATCTCGTTGCAAAAGCCATGAAGCCACATACCATTGGTGAGACTTTGATATTGCCAGCTGCTATTGAAATGGTAAAAATGATGTGTGGGGAGGGAGAAGCACAAAAACTGAAGACAATACCACTGTCTGATAACACAGTGAAAAGAAGAATAGATGCGATCGCTAATGACCAAGAGAGAACACTAACAGAACGACTTCGAAATTCCCCTGCCTATGCTCTACAAATGGATGTCAGCACAGAAGGAAAGAATGCCCATGCTTTGACATTTGTTCGTTACATGCAGGAGAATGCTATTCATGAGGATATTTTGTACTGTCTCCCTCTTCCTGAACACGAGACTGCCAAGGCAATGTATGATGTCCTCCACAGCTATATGGAGAAAAACAACATTCCATGGGAGCGTATGGTAGGATTTTGCACAGACGGGGCTCCGTCGATGGCGGGACGGCGAGCAGGCCTACGGACGTTAATCGTGGAACTGGCCCCCTCTGTAGTATGGAATCATTGCATGATTCATCGTGAGCAACTGGCATCTAAGGAACTGAGGGTGCCCATCGCAGACATATTGCAACAGGTCGTAACCATGGTCAACTACATCAAGCCACATCCACTGCGTGCACGTCTATTTGCAAAACTATGCGGTGATATGGGCTCTGAACACGACAATTTGCTCTTTCACACAGAAGCACGGTGGTTGTCGAGAGGTAGGGTGCTTGAGCGATTTTTCAAGTTGCGAAATGAACTGTTGGCGTTTTCCATGGATGTGAAAAAAACGGATTTTGTGGATTTTCTCTGTGACCAGCAAAAAATGTGCCTCCTTGCATATGTAACGGACATTTTTGGAAAACTTAATGAACTTAACATAAGCATGCAGGGGAGAAACAAGACTATTCTGCAGATGAGTGACCGTATTGATGGATTCAGGGGGAAACGCATTCTGGAGAGAAAGCCTTTCAAAAGCAAACTTCACCCCTTTCCCCCAACTGAGCAACTTTCATACTGACAACAGCATCGATGACCAGTGCTCCACAACGGTGATGTGCGATCACCTGAAACGCCTAGAAGAGCACTTTACTACTTACTTTCCAGACTTGGATATGTCAAAGTTTGACTGGGTGAGGGAGCCATTCCATTGTGATGCAGGCTCAGTGGACCTGCCGGCCACCGCTGTTGAACAGCTGATTGAACTATCATGTGATAGAACGCAACAGGGGCTGCATTCGCGAGTGGCGGTGGAGGAATTCTGGTTTGGCGCAAGAGAAGAGTACCCAGAGATCTCACAGTGTGCTTTAAAACTGTTGGTTCCTTTTGGAAGCACATATTTGTGTGAAGCCGGATTTAGTGCTCTTGTGTGCATGAAATCAAAGTACCGTTCGCAACTGGATGTAACGGCAGAGATGAGATGCGCTCTGTCTAGTATACCACCCAACTTTGAAAGGCTGCAGCGAGATGTGCAAGCTCAACCGTCCCATTAAATATGGTGAGTCCATATTTAGCTCATATTTGTACTTAGCCTTGTTGTTTGTTCAGAATTAATTAATTTGCAGCCTATAAAATCCTCACTTAATGTGGTCTAAAATGAACGTTTACTTGCAACATAGTTTGTAATTATATTAGGCCTACTTGATTGAAAATAAATATTTTTTTGCAAAAAATTGTCAGTGTTTTGAATATCTGGGGTCACTACAGCTTTGTGATGTCAAAGTGGGGTCACAAGCCAAAAAAGGTTGGGAACCACTGGCTTAGGGCATCCTAATGGCCAGCAGTGGCCCCTGTGGTGATGCTTGAGTGGGTCTTGCTCCCCAGGCATCATCAGGGTTCAGGGGCAGGGTGCTGCTGCTGACCCAGGGAGGCGCTGACTGTGACAGCTGTGGCAATCTTTCTGCGGACTCATTAAAATCGGCTGGCAGTCGAAGATTAAACGGAGCAGATACACCGTCATATGGGGCCTGGGCCTCACCCTGGCTCCCCCTGAAGTTGCACCCAGAGGACGGGCACAGATGGTGGGGCGGGACACGGAGCAGGGGCCTCTGAGGCTGGAGCTCCGTGGAGAAGCAGAACTAGAACGTGAAGATGAACGTGTGCTGGACAATGACGCTCAATGACGAGTTCAAAATCGCTTGACTATGCTGGTATGACAGTAAGTTCCTTTTTGAAACCTGGTGAAAGCACTGAGGTGTTGAAATATTTCGAAGTTTAATGGAATTTAGTTTAATATGAGCGCTGATTCTCTCTATGCATCTTGTATATGGGATATAGTTCTACAAGGCCCTCAGAATCATATCCAGCACACGAAGACTTCTCATGGGTTGGGTAATGCACTCAGTGGCTTGTTGTCCTAGGCACACACATATGGTTCCGCTATATAGAACATGTTCCGTCCCGTTTAAAGTTGAGTAAGATCCATGTTTCTCAGCCTTTGATGTAAAAACCCTCTGGTCATCTGAGTGGTCAAGTGGCTTCATGAAAACATTCACACAGAACTTAAAAAAAACACCATAAATGGTCCACGTAAAGGGTAGCATTTATGTATTAATTTAACGGTCAAGTGACTGAAGGCTTTCAGAGAGCTCTTTGCTAACCAACCGAAGCACACTATTAGTCTTTACCATGTCTGGGATTGAGAACCCACAGAGGAAGAGCAGGCTTGCTGGATTGTCATGGGAACAGTGGTGATTCCCTCCATCAGCACCACTCACGTGAAACAAGTCATCAGTTCACCCACTGTCTCGCCTGCACTGCCCAGAAATTGCTGCCTTGTTTTTGTCAGTTATGGAGAAGGGCCACCACTGATGCGAAGATTGGGAGCAGCTGTGGGTCTATGGATGCTCATCGGAGGATGGTGTCAGCGTGAAGAGGGGGACAGAGAGGGTGGGTGAGAGACAAAGAGTACATCCGTGTGAGTGTGTATTTGTGGAAAAAGAGCCTGTATATATGTGTCAGAGCGTAGATGTCCATTAACATATGCGTGTGAGTTCATATGTATGTAGAATAGAATAGAAATAGAAAAGCCTTTATTGTCATTGTATTCGCATACAACGAAATTTGGAGTGCTGCCCCTGCTGGTGCGACAAGGGACAACACATAACACAACAACAACAACATATAACACAACAACAACAACAACAACATACAACACAACAATAGTACAACTAGCTAAAAACAGTAGAAGCAGTATGTGTGTGTGTGTGTGTGTGTGTGTGTGTATGACTGCGTGTGTTTCCAATCACAGCTGGAGTAGGCCCCTATATCTCTGTTTCAATCCCCTGAGCCCACAAAGAGCCACACTGTAGCCAGATCACAAAGCTCTTATCCTCCCTCACGTGTCTCCATGGAGCCCAGGGACAGACAGGGGGAAGCCATGAGCCGTTTGCGGCCCAGAGGGAGCAGCCCTCTGGATGAGAACAGTACAAAGCGCCCCCGCCATCCACACGCAAGAAGAGATAGAGTCAGGGTGCCCCATATGCACGAGCGAGCAGCCAGTCTGCTGGAACGGAGACGTCGGTCGACGCAGGAGAGAGGTATGGATGTGTGCGATGTGTGAGAGCAGGCGGATCCACTCAGCTCGTTTGATGCATTTGTCATCTAACTTGTCAGGCCAATGCAGTGGTGCGCAAGGCCACTCTCTGAATAAAGCCCTTGCATAGAGCTGATGGAACAGGCCTCATTAGGCTACTCTGTGCACAGATACAGACCCAAGTGTTTGTGTTGTCAGTTTGAAATGGAAACAACGTAATCCACCATGAACAACAATAATGGTTGGACACTCTGCATACATGGTGTTTGTTTTAAGGAGCAAATCAAAGGGAAATGTTTGCTTGCTTAAATGTGCAGTTGAAGTTAGTTGTTTATGTTCAGTTCACACTCTATAGACATAAATGGAGCAAGGAGATATGGCTGCTTCAGTTCCATGGAAATGTACATGGCATATTCAGATGAAGATGTGGAATAGCAGAGAAGAGGTGAGGAGGGCTTTTGGGGAGGGGGGATAGCCTTCTTTAGAGGGAGGTAGCGACTAGGTCACCTGGTAGGCAGTTAGAATGTGGTGTGCAGCCCGTTGGGTTAGTTGTAAATTGTTCAATAAACTTGCAAGCTTATAAATCCAACTAAGCTCCGTGTGCGGTGTACGTTTCATGTCCCCGGATATTTTAACCCTTACATAGGCACCAACACAAATGATAACGAAGCCAGGTAGCTGCGTTAATTATGATAAATATTTCATATTAATCGCAAAAATGAACACGAAAAAAAAATTCTAATTATAAATTCTTGGTTTACGTTTGATTACCTTAGAACATGTTTCATGTTTCACTTGGAACACTTACAACATTACAAACAGTAAACACTAAAAGTAGTCTTAGAGCAACTGGCAGACATTGTGGAGAGATAGTGCCGAAATCTACAGAGAGCTTCTATAAGTTGAGACATCAGTGTCAATGTTTGCATGATAATAAAGACCTCTTTATGGAACTGGCTGCTTGTATCGGCTTTTAACATATACATTATTGAAAGTATTTCATATAATATTTAACATACATGTATTCAAAAAAACGGAAGTTAGACTGCAATCAATATTACAGTTGACTGCATTTTTGCCATGTCTTTGTATAATGTATAAACCGCTCTTTGTAAAAACAATACACATTTTTGAATGTTCAAAATGGTATTCACATGCATATTTAATGGCTTGCCCTTACATGATGTCTTGTTCATCCTCGACCCGAGAACATTAGGCCTCAGGATCTCTCGGACATAAAAGCACGCAGAGAATGTAGGTTGTCGAGGTGAATCACCCAGGAACAATTTGATGTTCATCGTTCCCAAGGCCTTTAAAAAGCACCTGAGCACAATTTCCTACATTTCCCACCACCCCAGCAGAGCTCTCCCGCAGAGGAGTCCATTAACACAGGAGTACAGGAGCACAACACCACCTCAAAATGGAGTTTTTGTAGGAACTGAAACGCTAAATGAGATTGTTTTTGCCACACCTCCCTCATATCAATCAACCGCTTACTTTAAACTCATTAATTGTTCGAAGTGCTGAAGCAGCTTAGCTTTAGTATGTGACCGAGGCTAAGATATCGAACATTATGAGAGCAGCTTAGCTTTAGTATGTGACAGAGGCTAAGATATCGAACAATATGAGAGCTGTTATGCTAATTATCCAAAATGGTCCATGCCATTGTTGTACCCATGCAAACTAACAAACATG
Organism: Clupea harengus; assembly: GCF_900700415.2. Taxonomy (NCBI): domain Eukaryota; kingdom Metazoa; phylum Chordata; class Actinopteri; order Clupeiformes; family Clupeidae; genus Clupea; species Clupea harengus. The sequence goes on from NC_045177.1 coordinate 7,081,110, forward strand.
ACTTCTAATGACAGGATTTCGCGTCTGCCATGACATATTCCAAATAACACACCAGAGGTGAAAAAAAAGCAGCATTGCTTACAGATAAAGAGCAGGTATCACTATGTGCTACAGAATAAGTGATATACTTATGCTATATCTTATGGGACACAGTATGTGACACCAGCACAATCATGGCATCACCTTGCTGTGTGGCCCTCTGGAGCAGCTTCCAGCACAGCAGCAGCAGCAGCCGGGGTCCTCTGGGAGCCTTGGCCCCCTCCAGCGCTGCCCTCACCTGCTGCTGGCCTGCCCCAGGGCACACTTGACCGCACATGGCAGCGTGGGGGTCTCGCCCGTGCTGTAAGGCCTGCCTCCTGATCAGCACATGGAGCTGCGGATTCCCCTGAGTGGTGTGGTAATGCCCAATATGGCGTTTCTCTGCTCGCTCTACCGGTCCAGCTGTGTAGCCCATAGCTAGAGAAACAAATGGAAACTGCTGGCAAGACAAGAGGGAAAGTGAAAAGGCTAGTGACCTTATATGTCTGGACACATCTCAGTGTCAACCAGCTTGGGAATGTGAGTGTTTGTGATGCGAATGGGATATCACATGAATGTGAATTTATGGATGGAATTTAAATAAGTCATGATATTTTTCAGCCAGTAATATAAACTATGTAAGGTTTTAACTCTATTAAAAGCAGCTGTGAACAGCTGTTGGATCCCTGACCACTGTATCAATCCCTTTGTATTTCTCACTCCTTGAGGGTAGACAGATTGAGAGCTGAAATAAATGCACATTGTACTGGGGCGTGCCATCTTAGCCTCTGAGGCTTCAGCGCTTCAGCTGCACGTCCAATAGCAAGCTTCACTTCTCAAAAGCAAACACACTTGTCAAATCAAATGTACTGTATCGAGAATAGTTTGGCCTGTTTCTGGTCGTCTGCTTTGTGATTGTAATGTTAGATAGTCAACTAGCAACAATCAGCAACTGCTTGTTTCAGTTTGTTTGAACCCTGATTTTGGTCATCAGTTCTCCCTGTACGCAACATTAAACAGTAACCCTGTGTGTTGAAATCAGTGACTGTAAAAAAAAGAGTCACTGACCTCCATTTTCTGTTCCATTCTGTCATTTTAAACAATTTCCTTGGATACAAGCCACATGAAATTCATTTTTATTTTTTAGGTTGATGGTAGGAATGTTTTACTGATAAAACTTGTCTACATCATTCATTCAGTCATCATTCATTCTCCTTGTGAACAGACTCATCTGACATGGCTCTTTGGAACTTTCAGTGTCCCAGCATCTCATTGGTCCCCTTGTCCACTCTGCCGCCACGGGGTTGGGTCTCTGATCGGATGCCTAGTCAGCTCCACCACACTGGTCTCAAGACCACACGGGCCCACAGGACACGGAATGGACTGGCAGACGTTGGAAAGGGCCAGTGCTCGTAAAGTTGGAAAACAATAATCGAAATGTAACCACATAAGGCAGCAGAGGACATCTGCACATGTGCAGAGAATCGCCCCCCCCCCTGCGCAGACAGCACATTTGACGGACACTGTCACACAGGGCCGTGACAGAAGGGACATTCAGGGAAGACACACACACTGCACAGCCAGTCTGCGCGTATCACGATCTTCATTAGGGCAACGGGAGTCAGGCCAGGGAAATCAATCCTGCTCAGATTCAGCGTTCCGTGGAGCCTTCCCGCTCAGTCTGTAGAAGTTCACATTCCCAAGCTAGTCACTGTCCTCTACAATAATCCGACAAGAGAGAAAATAAAGAACGGGATTGATAGATGGAGCGCTGCTGTCTGCCCAAGGCTGAAGGCCTAAACTAGCCCTGGGATTAGAGATGTGGAGTGGACTGAGGGCCATGTAAGGGAACACTATGGTGATTATTAACGGAGGCTCCTCATCTCGGGGGGGGGGGGGGGGGGGGGGGTGAAAGGCAGAATCAAAGGGCCAATTGGGTTAGCAGACAGCATTAGGATTCAGCTCTCTCTACTTCCATATTCTCAAACAGGGGTGGCGAGGGCTTGGGCCAATTATATTACAGTCTACTGGCCTGTTAATAAGATACGGAATAATCGGAGTGGATAAAACCGGCATTTTGCGGACAAGAACAGTCCCGCACCAGAGTCAAACTCATAACCTCAGGCACGGGAGGGGGGCTTGCTAGCAATTCGGCTAAAACCCATGGGTGCTAGCGTCTGTTGCTAGCATGTCTCTTAAGGTGCCGGGGGGGTGAGGTTTACTCTCAGCACTGTGCCCGCTGGCTACCGTTTCACCTGGATATCATGGCAGATCAGCATAGATTTAATGGTTGTTCAACCAAATAAAAAAAAATATATATCATTAATCTTCCAATGCTAATTGCTTTTAGAGAAGAATAATAACGTTCCTGCGTAAGAGACCACAAACATGGCAGCACTCCCCCTCCTAAAAACAGAGGGTTCTGTCAGCACACAGCCACAAACACAGCAACAACCGCACCCGAATCCTCTGCTTTTTCCAGCCTCGTTAAAGCCCTCACATCAGAACCGCATTCATAACATGGAGGCGCAATGAGGAGGGGTGTTCTCGAGGGCAGGAAGAGGAGGGAGGATTAACCTCCAGTCTCTCGGCTCTCCCTCAATAAAAGATTAGTGCCTCACCTTGACCACCTGTCAGACGGAGGGAGCGACAAGCGTGGCTTTGGTAATTACACGCTGCGGCCAAATCTCCATGAAGTCAGCAGAGGGTCAGAAATGAGTTTGGGCACTTCCAGTTTTACCGCTGCCTCAGCTGCAGCCCTGGATTAGAAAGGAGAAGGTTTTTTTTCTTCTTTTTTGCACTTCATAGTAAGGCAAACAGGAAATATGCTTTGTGGAAAAGACGGCTTGTTCGAAAGAAAACTTACTTCTACTGCCTCCGAAAGGCCTAAAAGGTTCTCTGCTGGTTCTTTCTCTGTGGAATGCTTTTGGGAGTAAACAGCCACCCTCCTATGCACTTGTACTGTTTCACCAAACATGCTGGTGTGGGAATCAGAGCATGTGATGGATTATGCTACACTGCCCTTCCCTTTAGTAGCATCTCATGACTACATCTGTATTTCCCCCATCACTGCGATCACTCACACAGGGGTCTGTCTCTACATCATTGGACAGGATCCCACTGCTGCCCCCCATTCATTGTGAAGGGAGAGAGTAGCCTCCCATTACGGCCTCATGTAATCCCTACACTCTCTACAACAACTTTGTGAAAGAGCCTGGCAATCAGAGCGTACAGTTCACTGTAATGAGAGTGCTTGACACACATTGATATACACAAGCTCACAGACTCACACTCGCACTCATCCACCACCCAAACATGTTCTACAAAGCCACTGATCTCACTCCATCCCCCAACACTGTTAAGGTCTGAGCACAAGACCTTCCACTAGACCAGACCAAAGGCCACAGCTCAAAGTGAGCTCCTCAAATAGCTTCCCTTGTGAGTCGTCACATGATGCAAGAGGCCTACACACAGAGCATAAATGCTTTCAGATAATCTGTGGTCACAGGAAAGCAGAGAGCCCAACCACTATTAATTATCTGGGCTTATCTAGATTAATTCATTCCGGGGTGGTGTGTTGCTTCTAATAAGCTAGACTAATGAAAGGGAATGGGTGGTAAGACTAAGATAATTGTTGATTTGAAGAGGTCAGGGGAAAGGTGATGAAGCTAATTTGAGCTGAGGACCTGAACTCAAATGTTTTCTTATGCAACAACCATTGAAGAATTTGTTAGCATTGATACAACCACAGACAAAGCAAGCACACATAGCAAAGAGTTTAATGATTATGGATAAATGACTAAAATCCACAAAGTTACAGAGACATACACACACACAGTTTTAGTCCGACCATCCTTCCAGCAAATCTTTTTCAGATAATGAATGTTCTCACCCTTAATTGGCCACAAGTGGCTCAGGTGGATGTTTGTCTTTGTGGCCACATGCAGGGACGGGGACAATTGCTGCCTGAGTTGAGAAGCACCTGTTTCGTCTCCAACTAGCCGTTCTCCACCTGCTAATGAATCTGTCCCGAGGGACACACCCCCCGGGAGGATCCAAACCCTCGCTGTTCCTATCAATATTATCTGACCTTTCACCCCCCTCTGATGCGTTTTTTCTTATGTCTTTGATGTCCGGAGCCAAGACTGTAATTCAAGAATATAGAATTCTTTTTTTTAATGTCATGGAAGACCCTTCACTCGAGCCTCTAATCTGACAGGTGCCCAACAGTTGCTCTGGTAAAAGCCCAGTTATGGGCAGAAACTATTCCCGTGTAAAGTGACCTTAGACGTTTCACCTGTGTCCTTAGACAGAGGTTGCTCAAACTGCTCTAATCATCTCACCTGTGTCCTTAGGCAGAGGTTGCTCAAACAGCTCTATTCATCTGAGCTTTGCAAACAATGAAAAAAAAAAAAAATACTTACAGAAACAAATGAATGGATAAACCATATGACGCATGGTGGTTGTTTTTTGTACACTTTTCAGAATGTCTAAACGGTACACACTACTGCAATGTGACTTTAAGGCTCAGCTCAGGAGCCAGTTTGTATCCTGCACTGTGTATTGTTCATGGATGAGTATTTTGTTATATTTTGAACAGTTACAGAATAAGTCTGGGTAGTAGACCTGTTTGTGTGCTGAAGAAGATGAGGGACAACGTGTTTCGCCAGTTTAAAGCAGGAGACCATGTCGCTGTCTGCTGCTACAGGAATTGAGCGAGAATATTTTGACCAGCTGTGACATACTCAGATGTGCAGATGAGAGCAGTTCAGAACCCTATGAAAGCAACAACTGCCATGATCTCAGCATTCGTGCATTTCATTTTGAGAAAGAGAGAATGATGCAACATTTGATTCTGGCAGAATGTCATCACACATCAACAGTACTTTTGTCATTCATTTTCACGGAGAACTGCTCATGGATATTAATCCTGTCTTTTTATTTGCTTGACTGAAGAAACCTGATGAAAAAAAGATTCACCTGAATAAAATCATCTTGGAAGCAGCAGGTGCTGTGTTGGGGGGGGGGATAGACACGCCCATTTACAAAGACCAAAAAATGACTTCCATTCTAAAACACATTTTCCCTGCCTCTGCCAATCAACCCAGAGAACTGGGCAGGATATGCTACAACTCTACCTGTGATCATCAGTGGAAGAGGACACAGACACACACAAACACGTATGCAGAAAAAGACACACGCTCACCAACAAAGCAGCGGAAGCCTGACACCTTGAGGTATGTTGGTGAACTACACACTTAACAACAGATCCACTAATACAAAAACATTGGGAAATGGTTTAATCTAATGGTATATAATGGTTTTATCTAATGGTATATCATTGTTTTATAGTTTACTGGTTATGGACATCCTCACAAATATATAAACACTCGGGAGCACTCAGTCAGATGGTTCCATCAATTTATGGGTTATTATTGCCAATCAATAAAATGCCATTCCAAGAGTAAGGACTAATTCCAATCCGGTACAACAGACGGCACATACAAACATACTGTACACATGTGTGACAAATGTAGCAAGATACGCATATGTGATGTGTGCATTGGGATAACTGACATGTTTACTAACTGGATCTAGTTCTAATATTGGCATTAGAATATAGAATTCCTTGTGCGATTGGTTGGGGACTTCCTACAGCGGCCAATCCTCTCACTGTCACATGCAAGTACTCATAGCCAGCAACCTAACCAATATAGCAGCTGCCCAACCATAGATCCTGTGCAGCAGGACACAACAGCAATGCCAAACTCATGCGCGCCACATTATGTACCTGGCATCCGTAAAGGCTACTCCTTCACAGTACAACATGTGCTGTCTGTACCTCACAAGTGCTAAACACAACAACATGTCTGCTCAACCATAAAACCTGAGCAGCAGGATACAACAACAACAACAAAGCTGCCTTTGTGAGCATTTCACTGGGGATTTCAAGCAGGCACCTTTCTTCATCAGTGTTGTGAATTAGGCCCACAGCACCTCCAAAAGCTTTAACAATGGCTGTCACCTTTCTGTAGGGAACTGTCCCAATGTCACTTTGCTGTATGGAACTGTCCCAATGTCACCTTGCTGTATGGAACTGTCCCAATGTCACCTTTCTGTATGGAACTGTCCAAATGTCACCTTTCTGTATGGAACTGTCCCAATGTCACCTTGCTGTATGGAAATGTCCCAATGGAACTGTCCCAATGTCACCTTGCTGTATGGAACTGTCCAAATGTTTGATGGCTACTTTCAACCATTAGTGAGACCGTGTCTATTCTGGCAAAGCCACACACACATTCACTACATTAGACTCCATTGGCATCTTTCTTTCTGTGACATTGGTAATGGGCATTGATCTACTGGACAAGTCATCAACCAGTCAACATAATCCAGCAACCATTGTTCTAACGGAATTTCATCACTTCAGCAGTGCATGCTGGTTGCTGAATCGCCAAACAGAAAATATATATCGATTTTGATATTCATATTAAATAATACCTGATAAAATACACACCTGATTTATATATAATGAACACATTTATGTTGATACTGAACTCTAACATCTAAGCAGATCCTGGTGAATTTGGAATATCAGCAACACCATACTTAAAGTAAACTTGTCAATACAGAGAGTTGATGCTTCTCTAGCTATTGGAGAGGTTGTCAGGGCAGACAGTCTGGGAGCCCTCCCCTACCACCAGATTCTCCCTGACAACTAATCATACACGGCTAAATCTGAGAACTAATAATGAAGCACTGCCTGAAGCTTTGGTAATGAAATCGAGTCCTGGTTTCTCACTGGAATACATGTGCCCTCTAACTGGTTCTTGAAAGAAAGTCCAAATTATTATTTTATCAACGGAACTTTCCCAACAGCTCGAAAGCAGAGTAAGTGTTAGGGTTTCTTGACTGTCCTCTGTGTCTTGTCTAGACGGGGGTTGAGTAGCGTATGTACTGAGCATGGAGGGTACTAACTAGCACCACAGGCAGGCAATAAGGCCGTCCTAAGACAAGCAGTGAGAAAGGAAACTGGGATAGAACTTTCAGATTTTCCCTCCAGAAGGTTATTTCTGCGCTCAGGTGAGCACTGGCGTGTCGTGCATGACCTCCATACGAAGGGAATGAAGCGGAGGAGACGTCTGCATAAAGAGTGGAGTGGAGTGCTCTTTAGAAATCTCTGGTTGCAGACGAGTGTCAGGTGCAGACTGGCCATTTCTTCACCAGGAAGGGTCAGATCATCCAGCAAGGCCAGAGGAAGAATAGAGCTCCATCTCAGACAGCAATCAGAATGAAAGACCAGAATGGGAATTTAGAGGGCTGGTTGCTCAGATCAGACGATTGAATGGAACATTTCATTAATCCTCTTCTTTAAACCAGATTAAATTTGGCCTTTTCGGCTAGGCAACATTTTACCAAATTGGCGATCATTAAGATAGTCTGAATGCATGTACACGCTGTCAGTTGTGTATTCCCTGTCTGTGAAAATCAGGAAAACGGAAATATCACTGTTGAGATTTAATATTTTGTATTGCAAAGGTTATACATCAAAAAACAAAAAAGCACAAGCTTACAGCAATGTCTTAAAACAACCTGCAGCTCAACTGTTATTCCACTGATCCCATATCAGAGGAAAAAGAGACGATGGAACTCCTGCTGCAAACATTGAGAAATGGACCACATACCTTTAATAATGCTGACAAACAAAAGGAATTGCTTCAGACATCGACTGCAGGCCACACTGAACATTTTTTTCCCCCAAACTGAAAGGGCAACAAATATTTTACTGCAGAACATTTGATCAATCTAAAGTGTGCCACCTTCCTACTATATTAGGTGGTTGTGATGTTCACAGTCCAAAAAAATGTAGATGTTTTTCGAAAAGCAAAAATAATTTTGCATTTTCAGGACCTCCCCGTGGCCCTTGGGGGAACTGCAACCCAATGGGTCTCAAGAATGCCAATTACTGTAGATTGTGGATCATCTCCTCTTTGGCTATGAGGTGAGTGGTCTTGTTGACTAGAGCCATTAGGGAGTTCAGTTTTTGGGACCAGTCGTTCAGCAGGTCGTTGGGGTCCTTGGGCCTCTGGAAGTTGATGATGCCAGCAAGCCGGTCCACTTTAGCATAGATGGTCTTGTTGACCACCAGATTGGACAGAAACTCCTCAGACTCCTACGAGACATAAAGAGATTCCAAAGTTAACATTATATGGAAGAGGGCATAACACTGGGTGGTCCTCCCCAATTCAAACCTGGATGACGTAGCATCTGATCAAATGCATGTAATTAGGCTTACACATTAAAGCAGCAATTCAAAAACTATAGAACTAGCTCTCTACTGTAATGAAATCACATCCACAATTGTTACGTTGCTATTTTTTGACTTGGCATTTTGTGTGAAACAGACCATAGCAGAATTTGTGTGTTGTCACTCACAACCATCCTCACTCAGAAGTGCAAAGCACCAGGGTAGAGCAGGCCAGATAAAAACACAGAACTCACATCAATGGAGAGGTCAAGCAATCCTGCCATCCTCTTCATGGTAATCCTTGTGTAGTACTTGGCCATGATTCGTATGTTCTGAAAGGAGATTCACACATGGCAAATGACCATCATATTGTTTTTTAGGCTTCATTGACATTCAATACCAATCTGACATGTTTGGCACTTTCACAGATGATCCTGCATTCCACTACAGACTTTCTCACCCATTGACCCAGTCCAAGCACCCACCATCTCAGAAGAACCCTACAGAGGACTCACGTGTTCCACCACCCGGTTCTTCAGGTCCCCCCACCTCTTCTCCCCCTCCTCGCTGGAGGAGAAGACGTCAGTGGCGGGGTTGTCTTTGGAACCTTCCCTCAGCTCTGTCCCGTAGTCTTCCACCACGGAGGCCCAGCGCATCAGCTCCATTGTGGTGAACTGCTTCAGGAGCTCCCTGCAGAGATGAGAACCATAACCTCAGAATCTTAAAGCCATCAGGATGGGCAACTCGTGAACACTTTCAAATGTATTACACACAGAGAGACACAAGGACTGGATGGACACATGTAACCTGTTCAGTAATCAGTCCTTGTGTCTCTGTGTGTAATACATTTGAAAGTGTTCACGAGTTACATAATTACTAATAAATAATAATAACACACGGAATTGTGGAAAAGGATGATTAATAAGGAGTAACTTCCTTCACAACGGTTTACCCTCTTGAGGTTCTTACTTGTATTTGGGAATCTCCTCCAGTTTCTTGTCAGTGTTGATTCTGTGGACCAGATCCGACTGCTCGTTGTCGTAAGGCGCCAAAATCACATAGAGCACCACACTCTTCAGGGCCTGCAACATCGAGTTATTTATTCATTATTATTATTTATTTATTCAATTAATTATTAGGTTCATTAACAAACGGTCATCAGTGATTGTCAACATCTATAAGATGAAAAGACGTATAAATATAAATCGATTATTGTGTTTTCTAGAACAATTTCAGGGTATTCAGAGAGAATTGTACTGAAGACTTTTTTGCCCTACCTGATGCCATTTGGTGCTGTCCTCCAGGATGCAGGGGGTGTCATAGATGGCATTGTAGTGCTTGCAGATAGACACGTACGAGCCCTCATGCTGATCCACTTCGATCATTAGGTTGTAATACATCAGCTTTAATTCCTGTTGATTTAGGTATGATTATTTTTCTAATAATAGAAATTATATTCTAATAATTCTATTTTTCTGAAACACGCCCAGAAAAGAACTTGTGTGTGCTAGCAACCAGAGAGTAAATGTTGGCTATGAGGAAATAAGTAGAACATACACACACAAAAAAGAAACAAAATTACATTCACCAAAGAAACCCAACCTCAAAGGAGAGTACACGCTCATATCCCTCTAAATCAGTTTTCTAGTAGTTCCTTTCAATTCCTCCCTCACCTCTGTGCCCTCGTCCTTGAAGAACTTGGTGTTGATTTTCTTGCTGATGATTTGGGTGCGGATGTAGTCCTTCACAGCGATGCACAGCCTCATCTGCTCCAGAATGAACTCCGCCTTCTCCTTCTTCTCCATGGAGCCGTACGTCTCCACCTAAAGCAGAAAGAAGTAGACCTCACACTGTAATGGACGGCTGAGGGAACCACCCTATTCTGTTGTAAATCTCTAAATATCCAAGATAAAAAGGATGACTTCATGGGTGAGCAGAAACACTGTTTATTATTTTTTTTTATATGCTTTCAAAAACATGAAATACACAAGATGAGTCTTAACATCTGAGGTTTGAGGAGGTTTGTTAATGCAACTTTTTCAAAAAAAGGTGCAACAAGGCAAGAAACTATAACTAACAAATCAGAAAGACGGCACATCTGGTTTCCACTCTAGTACACACCAACAGTATGTGCATCAATTTGAAAATACATGGAATGTATATGTGAAAATAGTACAACTGCTATTTGTATAGCCTACGTGCAAACAGCATACGTGAGCAATGGCCAGCCATCCGGAATAATGCTAAAAAGATTAGTCTACTGCTTTTTAAGTGTTTCACTGAATTACTACAAATGGACCATGAAAACAAAACATCAGTTTCAAACTGTGTGGAGAATGTTGTGTTAATGATAAGCATACCTGCAGTTCCTGAAGGATGGCGGCAGCCTCTTTCACCTCACCATTCTGCTCCTTTATGTTAGACAAGGTCTTGGTAAGCCTGGCACGCTCGATTTCCACATAGATCTGTGGGGGGAAAAAAACAGTTACTACTGCGGTTGAAGGAAGGACATCTTAAGCATACATGTAAACTTCAAGGAAACAAGTCAGATTTAGCCACAGCACTGTGTTTACCAATTATTTATGTTCAAAAAAGGACTGTACCTTTCCAGCGGTGACTGTCCGTAGGGTGTCAATAAGTCTTAGTTTGATAGTAAGGTCAGTCACACCTTCGACATACTTGCAGCACTCTTGCACCATCTTTGCCACAGCCTAATTAAAAAAACAAAACAAGCAAAAGATTATTAGTAGACCGTCAAACAAAACCCAAAGGCATTATCTAATGCACGTCATTATTATTTACTTGATTATCACTCAAACGAACGTCAAAAGACGAGTATGCATTTACTAGGGCACTGTAAATATCTGTACTGCAATGAGCAGATATGCCACTATTTTTCAAGTGTTTTAATCCAGTAGGATATTTCAGTCTACCCTAATGGCATCAGTATTAACAGTGTTCTTATATTCCTACCTGTTTCAGCTGACTCCTCCTCTTTGCCAGTAACATAATGTTTTCATTGAGTGCATCCCAGTCTTTTGCCTCATGGCACATCTGCACGATAGCCACCAAAATCTTAGACGTCGACACCATATCGGAGGCCTGGTGATAAACGAGGGTAGACATAACATGAGTGCAAATGCTCCATCACTGTATGTATGACAATTTCAAAGTACAAGAGACTGACGTTGTAAGAGAGTACTTGCTCACCGTTCTCGTTTGTTTTTCTAAAGACAGGAGACTTTCAATGCCTTCTTGAAGACGTCCTTCCTATAAAGTTGATTTGAAATGTAATCAGGTGTCATACACAAAAATAACTGCGCACCCAGGAATGTAAGTACGACCAATAAGTGTAGTGACCAGACAACGGTTACTCTGATGGCTTATTAACTAACGAACATTGCTATGGATCCTTTGTAGGCTAGGTGGCTATGTAGCTAGATAGCCAGCCAGCTAGCCAATTATGAGAGTTCGCTGTAGTTGAGCAGCTATCGTTAGCTGTAAATTGGAAATTGACATCCAATAAAGTGCTTAGACGTCACTTCAACAGAGGGTTGCTGGAATTAGTTAGAGTGAATGACAACTTAACACTAACTAGTTGACTTTAATTGGCAAAATAAACATTGTGAAGGTAATTCCCACAGGCATTGAACATGACAAGGATGAAATACCGAACTAAGTTAGCTATCGATAGCTACCTAGCATTGGCTAACCATCATGCTTGGTTACCGGATTTATGATGAGGTCCACGTATAGGCATGTTGTCGTACTTCTCTGAATACATGTCTGTCGTTTTTATAGTTATACTATAACCATACAAATATTGGTAATGTTTGCCTTGACCAATACAAATTAACGTTTAGCTAAGTAGGATAGTTAGCAAACTAGATAGCATGCTAGCGCATCGTTAACGCTACACCATGACTCAGCCGAGCTCTTCATTTCATTCAGCTTACTTTTGCCATTTTTTCGCATTCCGGGACTCGTTGCTCTACAGTAGAGCTGTAATCAACCTCCATTTTAACCATCTTTCCATCGGACCGCTCTGCTCTTTCATCCGACATTGTGAAACTTCAGAATAATGTCTATTCTGTATCTGTAAATGGAGTTCAGTTGCTTACTACCCCAAACTAAACGCTTAGCCTCTGTTGTGTCAATTTCCCGGAAGTTCGGTAAAATCAACCAATGAAAAGAAAACGATTTTTTTCTTCTTTCTTAAGGTGGTTTAGGGCGATGGGCAGACTATGTTTTGCCATATTACTGCCACCAAAAGGACCGGAGTTGGAAATGTCTACGTATGCGATGTGTACACCACTTATTATTATTTGGAACGAGACGTATTTGCCCGGGGCGCCAAGTAAGCCAGAATTTAAAATAATCTCTGCCACTGAAACCAGACTACTCCAAAGACCCATAAGGATTCAAACAGCACAGTCTCGGATTGCCCGAATAGTCAATATTATTTGAAGTTTACAACCTCATTATGCAGTGTTGAGTATGTAGCTTGTATGATGAAAGAAATTATACAAAGCTGATATTAAAACCATTGGTGGGTAGGGTCATTTTCAAACATTATTCCCGTGTTTGTGGTGTGAGCAGGATTTGAGTTTTGAGTGCTTGGTGCTTCCTCATAAGGGACAGGAAATGACGAAAGGACTTCAGCTTTGGTCGAGGAAGTGGTAAACTGATTATAAACAGTACACATGGAGGGTGTGTCCGTGTGAACATTTTATAAGTAAAGGGTTTACAAGGGAATAATGGGGGACACGGCGAAAGCTAAACGTCGAGATCAATTAAAACGATGGTCCGGATCAACTACAGACAGAGAACCTGCAGTGCCCAGACAAAGGTGGCGGGGAGATGTTGTGAACACGGGTGAATCGGAGGCCGTAGGCGTTGAGGAATCGGAGGGATCTCAAGATGCGGATGGAAACGGATCAACCACCGGAGAACACCAAGGGTCAACAAGGCAGACTATGAAACGAAGGTAAAAGAAATACAACAAGTATCTCACAATCAATTTATTCTTGAGTCAGCGGGATGCAATTCCGAGGTTACTGTTGCCGCTAGCGAGTTAGCCAGCTAGCACTCCTAGCTAGCTGAGAACTTTAACGTTACTGTCGTTAGAACACCAGCTAACGTTACATATTGTAGATCTTACAAGGTACAGAGTTAGCGGCTGTTTGGAATGTCTTAGCTACCTAATGCGTTGTGCAGACATATGCCATACATTTGAAAAGGATAATTGCTAAGGGTCGCTATTGACGCTGTCAGGCTGATTTGACGGGAAGCATTCGACATTTCAAACACGTCGACAGCTCAAGATTTGTCAGACAGGATGAGAGAGTGAAGTGAGGCACATATTGGTCCTGGGTTAATCTCTTCTGCTCAAATATTAACCTAATTGATTTAAACAGGCGTGAAGGAAGAACAAGTGAAGTATTACAATTTCATTCACAGAATTACGTATTTACTGAGTAAATGGTGTTTAACTTCCTGTCAGAAGTGTTAAGTATAATATTGTCAATAGAAAACATACACTAGTGTAGAGTATTGTGTTCCTGAAGCTTGGAATTTACATAAAATAATGGGGAGTGGGTTCTTGTGGTAGAAAATAAAAGATTCTGCATAGAGCTTTGATGGACCTGGTATACTAGAACCTCTGCCGATTTCGTATGAACACGTTACATCATGGCTTCCCCAGGCGGCGAGTTCACTTTGAGAGGACTGCCGAGTTCTTGGCTGTCTGTGCCAGCGGTGACACGGAGGAGGCTCGGGAGATGCTGAAAGAGGCTCGGGAGATCCTGAAAGAGGCCAAAGGACAGCATGGTGTTGAACGGGAGATCAACGGAGGCATCGTCAACTGTTCCAATGCAGATGGAATCACCGCCCTACACCAGGTTGGTAATCACTGAATTTCATTGAATCAGAACTTTCTAGCTCATTTCTTTAATGCATTTGAAAGAATGCTGGGAGGTGTATGGCTGTGATTTCTGCTTCAGCAGCTTTGTGAATGTCTTGCCAGCCTTTCCTCTGTGCAGCTAACTCTCCTGATGGATTTCGTTCTAGGCTTAATCTTACTCACCTGATTGCACTAATCAGATAGTCCTCAGGATATGAATAGATGTGTTTAGGTATGGCAAGAGCGCAAAAAAACATGGTGGAACAATCTTATCCCTACTCTCGTTCTTAACCTTTGAAATCTGCTGCAAGTGTCATAACTGATTTATTCACAGTTGCTATATGTGTATTTATTTATCTATTGGACTGCAGCTGCCCAGTTAGTCCCCCAACTGTCTTATCATTCCACCCAATCTATTTATATAACCTGTGCATTCACATATTCTCATGTCAATTCCATCCATACCGAATCCCTCACTAGAGTCCAATGTAGTCCCAGTGCTTTTAAATCCCTCACTAGAGTCCAATGTAGTCCCAGTGCTTTTAAATCCCCCACTAGAGTCTAATGTTGTCCCAGTGCTTTTAAATCCCCCACTAGAGTCTAATGTTGTCCCAGTGCTTTTAAATCCCTCACTAGAGTCCAATGTAGTCCCAGTGCTTTTAAATCCCCCACTAGAGTCTAATGTTGTCCCAGTGCTTTTAAATCCCCCACTAGAGTCTAATGTTGTCCCAGTGCTTTTAAATCCCTCACTAGAGTCTAATGTTGTCCCAGTGCTTTTAAATCCCTCACTAGAGTCTAATGTTGTCCCAGTGCTTTTAAATCCCTCACTAGAGTCCAATGTTGTCCCAGTGCTTTTAAATCCCTCACTAGAGTCTAATGTAGTCCCAGTGCTTTTAAATCCCTCACTAGATTCTAATGTAGTCCCAGTGCTTTTAAATCCCTCACTAGAGTCTAATGTAGTCCCAGTGCTTTTAAATCCCTCACTAGAGTCTAATGTAGTCCCAGTGCTTTTAAATCCCTCACTAGAGTCTAATGTTGTCCCAGTGCTTTTAAATCCCCCACTAGAGTCTAATGTTGTCCCAGTGCTTTTAAATCCCTCACTAGAGTCTAATGTTGTCCCAGTGCTTTTAAATCCCTCACTAGAGTCTAATGTAGTCCCAGTGCTTTTAAATCCCTCACTAGAGTCTAATGTAGTCCCAGTGCTTTTAAATCCCTCACTAGAGTCTAATGTAGTCCCAGTGCTTTTAAATCCCTCGCTAGAGTCTAATGTAGTCCCAGTGCTTTTAAATCCCTCACTAGAGTCTAATGTTGTCCCAGTGCTTTTAAATCCCTCAGTAGAGTCCAATGTAGTCCCAGTGCTTTTAAATCCCCCACTAGAGTCCAATGTAGTCCCAGTGCTTTTAAATCCCCCACTAGAGTCTAATGTTGTCCCAGTGCTTTTTAAATCCCTCACTAGAGTCTAATGTTGTCCCAGTGCTTTTAAATCCCTCACTAGAGTCTAATGTTGTCCCAGTGCTTTTAAATCCCTCACTAGAGTCTAATGTTGTCCCAGTGCTTTTAAATCCCTCACTAGAGTCCAATGTTGTCCCAGTGCTTTTAAATCCCTCACTAGAGTCTAATGTAGTCCCAGTGCTTTTAAATCCCTCACTAGATTCTAATGTAGTCCCAGTGCTTTTAAATCCCTCACTAGAGTCTAATGTTGTCCCAGTGCTTTTAAATCCCTCACTAGAGTCTAATGTAGTCCCAGTGCTTTTAAATCCCTCACTAGAGTCTAATGTAGTCCCAGTGCTTTTAAATCCCTCACTAGAGTCTAATGTAGTCCCAGTGCTTTTAAATCCCTCACTAGAGTCTAATGTAGTCCCAGTGCTTTTAAATCCCTCACTAGAGTCTAATGTTGTCCCAGTGCTTTTAAATCCCCCACTAGAGTCTAATGTTGTCCCAGTGCTTTTAAATCCCTCACTAGAGTCTAATGTTGTCCCAGTGCTTTTAAATCCCTCACTAGAGTCTAATGTTGTCCCAGTGCTTTTAAATCCCTCACTAGAGTCTAATGTAGTCCCAGTGCTTTTAAATCCCTCACTAGAGTCTAATGTAGTCCCAGTGCTTTTAAATCCCTCACTAGAGTCTAATGTAGTCCCAGTGCTTTTAAATCCCTCACTAGAGTCCAATGTAGTCCCAGTGCTTTTAAATCCCTCACTAGAGTCTAATGTAGTCCCAGTGCTTTTAAATCCCCCACTAGAGTCCAATGTAGTCCCAGTGCTTTTAAATCCCTCACTAGAGTCTAATGTAGTCCCAGTGCTTTTAAATCCCTCACTAGAGTCTAATGTAGTCCCAGTGCTTTTAAATCCCCCACTAGAGTCTAATGTAGTCCCAGTGCTTTTAAGCGGCATGAGGCTTGTGTGCTAACGACCACGTGTCCCTCACCACAGGCGTGCATCGACGGGAGCATGGAGGTGGTGAGTTTCCTCCTGACCCAGGGTGCCAATGTGAACCAGGTGGACAGCGAGGGCTGGACGCCGCTGCATGTAGCTGCCAGCTGTGGTAACCTGGAGATCACAGAGTACGTAGAGCATGCACGCAGCGGAGACAGAAAGATGACATGCCTGTTGTGTGGTGTTTTTATAGGCCTTGTTTTTTTTTTACCTCTGTTGTTGATGAACTACTGTTGAGCTCCACTGTGCCTGTGGGTAAATTGGAGAAATTGAAAGGGATGATGATCTCCTGCCTGTCATGTTCTGTTTAAAAAATGACTCTGCACGTCCTCCTATGAGTGCATTAGAGAACGTCAACGTAGTGAACATATTTGGGGTGGGTGGTACAAAATGCATGCAAAAGTGTAATTTTAGCAAAGGCAGGAAAATGTTTCCCGATAAGACCACAAAGCTACCTTGCTGGACTTGAACGATCCTTCATCCTTCGTTCTTTGTGTGTTGTGCAGATTCCTGCTCGATCTGGGTGCGTCGTTGAGCGCGGTGAACTGTGACGGAGACGTGCCTCTGGACATCGCCGAGGACGAGGCCACAGAGACGCTACTCCAGCAGCACTCGCAGAAGCAGGGTCAGTCTCCGCGCGGCGCACTCACGCGTCCAAACAGCCACGCTTGCCTGGGACTAAGCATGGATTCTGCTTTGCAGAAAGGCTGTTTTAAGGGACTCTATTTAACAACCACTGGCTCACGATGTATTGCCTTTTTAGGAATACAAATCAGTCCAAAAGTCAAGCTATTGTCTGGCTGGAAAGTGGTCCATATTTGTTTGTGATTCAGTTGGTTTGACTGTGGACACACACACACCCACACACACACACACACACACCCACACACACACCCACCAACACACACACCCACCAACACACACACACACCAACACACACACACACACATACACACGCCCTCTTATTCATGTCGACTTATGTCACCACACACATCGTCTCCTGTCCAGCCTGTTACACACTACCTGATTGCCCAAAGTGTGTGTGTCGTGTGTGATGCATAACCGTAACTCAAAATCTCGGTTCAGGTTCTGTGTGAGTTTCGCATGGTGGACTATTACAGACACAGACACAGACACAGACACAGACACAGACACAGACACAGACACAGACACAGACACAGACACAGACACAGACACAGACACAGACACAGACACAGACACAGAATTGTGCCATCACATGCAGTGAGTCACCGAGTGTCCCTTAAAAACAGCTCTGCTCTGTTCCTTTCTCAGTGCTACGATTGTTGCATGTCTTGTCCTCAGCTGAGGGGGACAGACAACAGAGACGCACAACCACATCCATGGTCTCCACGGGGCCGATGATATTTTGTAATCGACCCTAAAGCATAACTCCAAGAATCCAGAGAAAAGACAGTGCAACTGCTTACTGAAGTAGAAGCACATCTGCTAGCTCTGATCATTGCTAAAGAAGAAGCACATCTGCTAGCTCTGATCATTGCTAAAGAAGAAGCACATCTGCTAGCTCTGATCATTGCTAAAGAAGAAGCACATCTGCTAGCTCTGATCATTGCTAAAGAAGAAGCACATCTGCTAGCTCTGATCATTGCTAAAGAAGAAGCACATCTGCTAGCTCTGATCATTGCTAAAGAAGAAGCACATCTGTTAACTCTGATCATTGCTAAGTAGGTGCTAATTGCAGTTCGAGGGTCTCTGTTGGTGAAGCGTTATGTGTGGGGATTTGTGTTAGCAGTGAAGTGTCTCTATGCCGCCATACAACATGTTTGCTCCATGGAATGCATCATTACGAGCCTCCACTGACTTGTCCACTGACTAACATTCTTGTCGCATGCCAGACACGCTCTTTTTGAGATAAGATCACTGGTCACTGTACAGCAGGTTTAGTCAACACTGTTGTGTATGTTTTGTAGTTTCTAATCATTATAATATAGATATATATTATGTAGAATGCAAGCATGAGGTCTCACAAGGGAGCACTGATGTCAGGCAGAAGATGACGGTGCTGAAATTGTTTATTGCTATGTGTTACGTCTTCTCCCACACCAGACTACATGTCAACACCTGACCACTGAGCAGTTTACCACAAGAATGTTTGGAATTTTGGAGGAACACATAGAGGTGTCTTCACAGAAAGCGCTCTCCTTTTCAAGTTGCCATTTTATCTGTACAATCTCCTGAGCTGCTGGCCTTACTGATGACAATCTAACCAAATATATACATGTGTGTATATATACAATATAACATATTCCTTACTGTCTACACCGTGTTTGCTTGTTAAACGTCTTGGTGGGGCAGCCCAGGTTGACCACCCTGAACTTTCTTCAAGCAAACCAATAAGGGCAAGGTCCTGACATGGTAGCTATTTGTAAATGCTTAGTGGAATCAAGGGTAGTGGTGGAGTATTAACAACAAAAATGTAAGGATAATGTGGCTGTATAATTGAACAGAGTGTTCAGGGGGCAAGTGTGACCACTAACGAGTGTAGGGAAACTGGTGATTCCGGTAAGTAAAAGTTTTCCTAAATCTCGCTCTTTTTCTCTTTGTTCAGGAGTGGACCTTGTTGCAGCCAAGCGGGTGGAGGAGGAACAGATCATGAGCGACGCTCGCCTCTGGCTGACGGAAGGCCTCCCCGCGGACGTCCACAACCCCAGGACCGGTGCCACGCCCTTACATGTGGCCGCCGCCAAAGGCTACCTGGAGGCCATCAAGTGAGTGCCATCCCATCCCATCCCATCCCATCTCATCCCCATCAAGTAGTCCTTCTCTCCAGCCCGAGCTGAGGATTCCTCTAGCCTCTAACTAACCTGAAGTGGTTTTACCCTCCCTTTCGAAAGCCACAGCAGCATTGAGTGTTACCCCCAGTATTTGCATGTGGCTTCTGAGTTGCGCTCTAGCCTGCATGACGCAGGGTCTCCACAGTGTGCTGGCTGTGTGGCTCCGCTCAACGGAAACGCTGCTGTTTTAGCGCAGGATACGCTATTATTCTTGCCATTCAGGAATAACTCTTCGCTGCATTGTTGAGCCTTTTGTCAGGCCTTATTGGTACAGCTTCATGGTCCCTGGAGGTTTGTGGCAGGTGTGGGTCTGTGTCAAATGTCCTTCCCCCACTGAGGCCAGTTCAGCGTTGGCCGAGGCGGTGAAGTGAATCACACACACGCGCGCGCCAAAATGAATCCGTTCAGGCGTGGTGTTAGAAAAAGATAGACGGCACTGACGCTGGTCTCGATTGCAACACTTCTCTTCCCGCGTGGCTAAGAATAGCCCCTGTTTACATCCTCGCGCTCGTAGCGAGAGAAAGTTCCTGAGGAAATGAGCATAGCCCCCTCCATGAGCGCTCCGAGGGCTTTTGCAGTTATCATCATCTAGAAATCCAGTTTGGACTGCTGCAGCATGGGTCTGCTGTATTCCACAATCTGGTCAATTTCATTTTTATTTAGGTACATGTTAGTCTTTGCGATGTTTTATTTAGTGTAAGGTTCAATAACAACAACTAGAAGCCCATGCTAGTGTCTTTGTAGGAGGAGCTGTGCCTGTACATTAGACTGTCACAGTTTTGTGATGTGGACACTGACTGATAGTCCTACGGATGGGCACTGTGTGCGGCCCGCCAAAGACCACTGGTTGCCACTGGTTGCAGATGAGATGTTGCCAAGTGCTGTGACATGTGCTGTGAGACTGGGCGAGACACTGCCCTTGGGTCTCTGTCCCTGCTATGTCCCTCATCGTCCCTCTCTGTCCTTCTCCGCGGTGTCCCTCCAGGCTGCTGTGTCAGTGTGGGCTGGACGTGTCGGCGGTGGACGTGGACGGCTGGACTCCCCTGCACGCGGCGTCCCACTGGGGACAGGGAGAGGCCTGCCGTATCCTGGCCGAGCACCTCTGTGACATGGAGGCCCGGAGCTCCGCGGTAAGACTCACAGACTGGGACGGAGGGGGGGTGTTTGTTCCATGTTGCATTTATATTTTTATAATATACAATCTCAAAGGTTTTACTGACTTACGGTTTGTGTAAAGAAATCAGTCAATGCATTTGATAGTAAACTACGGCTTACACATGGCTAGGGTGACAGAAATTAATTTGTGCACAAATAAGTAGGGAAGTAAACTTTTTGTGAGCATGGAGAAATTAATCAGTTCACATTTACACATTTCACTTAGTGGAACCAAATGGAATGTTACGTTTATATATTTTTCTTCATAGATAAGTAGGTAGCTAGGTTGGCAGATAGATGGGGGATAAAATTAAACCGGGTGGATTGATAGTACAGTATAGATACAGTCCATAGATGCAGTAGATAGAAAGACGGAAAGCTAAATAGAGAGATGGACAGATGGAAAGGTAGATTGATGAATAGTGTAGCTGGAAGGCATAAGTGGTTAAGACACTACAGAAGTGTAGGTTGCACATGATGTAAATGGTGCCTTTGCATATGCAAAAGGATCTGTGTTTTTCCCCTCTCGTCGGATCACAGTTCGTCTGTCTGTCAGCTGGCCGTTTCACCAGAACGAGACATCATTTCCGAGAAGCCGTTGCCTGGGCTCTCTGTGCAGACGGGGGTTTTGAAACTGTGTAGGCAGGGTACAACACTAGGGCAGAGGAGAAGTGTAGGCAGGGTACAACACTAGGGCAAAGGAGAAGTTGTGGCTTTAACAGTATAGCGCATAGCATGTGCGTGTCAATAAAGAGAGTGTCTGTGTTTGTGTCTGTCTGTCGTGTTTCCGTTTGTGTGCCTGCTTGCGTGTGTCTTTCAGGGCCAGACCCCATTTGATGTTGCTGATGAGAGCGTGGAGGCCCTGCTGGAGGAGTTGTCTCAAACCCAAGCTTCTGTGAGCCTCTCTCTTTACCACTTCATCGCTTCTCTGGAACGGATGCTTTTTTTTTTTGTGCTTTTTTTTCGCCCGCCCTACATTGTGGCAAACATGTGACAAAATGTTATTTTTAGCAAGTCCACTGATGCAAGGAAATGTGCTGGCCCCTGTTTTAAGGAAGTAGTTGATGTGTGCAGATATTTTGATGCAGGTTAATTGTAAAGTATCTTGCCAGAGTTCCAGCTCTAAAATTCAGTTGGTTAAATTTCCCTCCAAATTCCATTAGGGTGCTATGTTTGGATGGAATTTAAAGGTGGAGTACAAGAACAACTGCCTGTGACAGTGATAGAATATTGAAGACACAACCAATAAGATCATCCTTTCCAGTATTCCTGGGCGATCTGTGAAACCTATTTTGTTCTTTCAGCTGGTTTTTGCATTAACTTTCGGTATTTGGTCTGGGCTGCAAAGGATTATCGAGGAAAACAAAAACCTTTTCTTTTTCCTCATCCCCAGCATTGTGATTTGTTGTGTATAGAGTATTTTTGACAGCTGCTACATGCTCTCTTTTGAGAGCAAAGGTGTATTACATTTCAGCTACTGTGTACAAACAACATCAAGTGTGGGCACGAATCTATATTTGTATCATGTATATAACATATTTATTTCACATATATAGCACCCATTATTATTATTATTGTTTGAGTATTGTTATATATTTTTTATAACGCACGGTTTCCAGTGGCGAGACGAAACGTCGATCAACGATACACAAAATGCCTCTGGGTCGACGGCTGCCAACGCTGGGAACAAAAAGCGGAGGTCAGTGGCCCATGCTGTCATGTTCTGTTTCCATGCCAACCTAAGCCGTCCAGGGGTGTGTTTCCTGACGGCGTTATTTAAAAACTACTATCGTTTAATAATCGATAGGTCATTTTCAACATTCTCTCTTAGTTAGTTACCATGGTGGTTGTTCAACGACGCTTTTGGGAAATGCATTGCAGATTCATTTAGAGAACTGAGGAGTTTTTGGTAACAAGTCCCCCCCCCCCCCCTTCCTACAGGACGTCTGTTTGCAGGATGAGCAGCAGGGATAAGATGAACGTGCAGGACCAGTCGAAAGAGAGGGGCATCTCCGGAGGTCTTGACATGAACGAGGAGCGGGAGAGCAGCCCAGGTAGTTCCACCCCAATCACAGAGTTTCCTCAATGCATACAGAATGAACGATGAAACACAACGTTTGGCACAAGTGCACGCACATACACACGTGTTCTGTTGACAACAGCTGGTTTGGAGGTGTTGAGTGAACTGGAAAAGATTTGCAGTGATTCATATATTGTTTTTGTTCTGGGTGGAAAGCCATACCAAAGGTTCTCTTTGAGGTTTTATTTCTACAAGCTTGTTGTTAATAAAAGTGAAATGGCCCCTGGAGATAGCCTGAAGGTGTCTAGTAGAACCCCTAGGCTGAAGCAGAGGGTGACAGTGAGAGTGAAAGTGAGAGTGGTCAACATGGGCAGCAGAGCTGTGAACAGACAGATCACCCACAGAAACCGTGTTAGAATGTCACTTTCTCGGCTCGAGCTATGATCACACAGTCCCGTCAGAACACTTGCCCCTAGTCTTTCAACTTCTGCTCAACCATAGTTATTTACACTGCTCTACGAGTGCTTAGAGTTCACAGGGTTCCAGTGAAGCTTGGACTTAAAACTGTATATGTTTACAAAAATAGAATCACAGAATACCTCCATGAAATCTATCTTGTCCCTTGAATGTTTTCTTTTTTTCTTTTCTGTTTCTATCAAGAAAATGTGCAACATTCAATCCCTGTTTATGTATTGCAGAAAGTTCCACTGTGTCCAGCCCAGACAGTGAAAGTATTACTACCTCTACAACTAGCCCTGCTGAAAAGGTGAGAGACAATGAGCAGATTGAACAAACACACAAGAGCCTTGCATGCCATAGAGTTTTTTTTTATTTTTTATGTGTTACCTCGAAGCCAACACTTCCTGTAGTGTTGTTGCATTCAGGTTTCAGTCTCAGCTGGCAGCAGTATTCATGAAATGTCTAGCTTCTTAACCAGACAGACATATCTTATCTATAGTTTGTTCTGACCTGCATAAGCCCTGCCTCTGGCTCTGGCTAAATGAATTATTACTGTAAAAGGAAATTCTTTAAGGAAGGAAGAAAAAACAAAAAAAACACCTCTTTCCTTGAGGCTGCTCACTGAGTAAGTTGTTGTTGTTGATGTCGTGCAGACGGCCGACGAAAAGGAGTCGGATGAGAAGGACCAAGACTTGTCCAGCCGGACTGCGCGGGTGCAGCCCACCCCTCAGAAGCGGGAGTCTCCCGTCGAGAGCCCCAACAATGCCATGGCCGACCGCCGCAAGTAAGACGCCGCCTCCGCAGGGGGGCCCCTCAAAGAATAACAAATGGATAATGATGTATATTATCCCTATTGAGAATAATGATGTATATTATCCCTATTGAGAATAATGATGTATATTATCCCTATTGAGAATAATGATGTATATTATCCCTATTGAGAATAATGATGTATATTATCCCTATTGAGAATAATGATGTATATTATCCCTATTGAGGATAATGATGTATATTATCCCTATTGAGGATAATGATGTATATTATCCCTATTGAGAATAATGATGTATATTATCCCTATTGAGAATAATGATGTATATTATCCCTATTGAGAATAATGATGTATATTATCCCTATTGAGAATAATGATGTATATTATCCCTATTGAGAATAATGATGTATATTATCCTCATTGGGATTATTGTTATTGTTCATTAGTAAGCCTCCCCATCTAGGGTTGGAGGGTACAGAGTTTTTTTTTTTAATTAACAAATAGAACAAAACAGGAAGCAAAGCCAAAATGATAGTTGAAGTAATGAACCTTCAACAAAAAGACCAACAAGCAGCTGAACGTAAACTCTCTCCCAAACTGGCCGACGATTTAAAAAAAAACTTTAAAGTACATTACGCGTGGCACACAACAGTCATAGCAATGTTTTCTGTAGGGGAGTGGAAGGGACCTCTTCCAGATGTTTATCCTTGTCCTCATTGTGCCACACCAACCCTGACAGCGGAAGTAGATTGAGTGCACCTTATTCAGATAAGGCCTAATGGCCTCCTGACAGGGTAACGGGAGCAACAGAAGGCTGAGACAAGGAGAGCACAACACACACACACACACACACACACACACACACACACACACACATCTGAATGTGCTTATTGTAGCACTAATCTCAACAGTTAGCCATAGACACATAATGGCTAATGACATTAGATAAGCAAATCGATTGAAATACATTCTGTGGCCTATCTTAATGTGTAAAGTTATATACAAACTATAATATATAGAGTGTTTACAGCTGTCAACATCAGCAAATGAACCGTAAACAAGCGAATCTGAGCAAATCTATCTGTCTTCCCAGGTTCCAGGCCCCGGCGAGGGACGAGGAGTCAGAGTCCCAGAGGAAGGCCCGCTCTCGCCTCATGCGCCAGTCCAGACGTTCCACACAGGTCCAGCTCATATCCACATAATATTTGTTTGTTTGTTTGTTTGTTTGTTTGCATTTTAAATGCAACACAAATTGCAGGTTAAGATTTATGCACGCAATGTCCACCACTGTTGAGCTTTTTGTCTAGTCTCTATTTTTGGCTGTGTGATTCTTTTGGTTATAGTTTTTCCTAAACCCCCAATGTCCTGTCCAAGTAACTGTCCACAGAGACGGCTAAAGTCAGGCCTACTGAGCCTGAACCGCTGAATGGGTTTTGTTTGTTTGTGGTTTGATTGACAGGGGGTGACGCTCACCGACCTGAAGGCGGCCGAGCTGACCGCCGTTCGCCCCGCAGAACCCCCCCGCAGCATCCAGCCTGTCTGCCCCATCGTCACGGTGACGCCAGCAGAGAGAGGTGAGGAGAGAGGTTGGTTCTCCACTCAGAACGGGCTGATGTCACGCGTTAACAGAACCGTATTTATAGCCACAGAACCAGCGTATCTGTTCGGTAGGTAGGTGGCGCTGTTGTCAAAGAAACCGGCTCTCCAGAACGCTGCTGTAAGAGAGGGTGTTTATGTTAGACCAGAGTCAGTATGTCCTTGAAGGGAGTTGTGCACCAATTGACACTCAATATTGTTAGATCATATCTGTCCAGTCTTTTCTCTGTCTGTTGATTCACCATTTGCTAAACATGCCTATGCTCCCTAATAACCTATCATGCGTTGGCAAAGTACTCTTCATAGGCCTGGTGTGACTGCATCTCTGTGATGAAACTTTACCCTTATGTTAGTTGGTTGGATGAAATATGGCTGCTGAATGTTAATGCCATGTCATCCTAATGAAAATAATGCTGCACGGTATATTTAGCAGATGAAGTGAGGAGACAAAATGTCATGTTTCACTGTGCTCTATTCAGCACATTCCCTCTTGTTATGGTTGCGTGCCGCAGACACAGATCCGGTGAAGCAGGAGGCTACAGAGGGAGAGAACCGCCGGGAGCGGAGGAGGGTGAGGAGGGAGAGGCGCTCCACCGGAGTGGTCCAGCTGTCTGGAGAGGTGATGGGCACCACACACACACACACACACACACACACACACATATACACACACACACACATACTCTCTCACACACACACACACACACACACACACACACACACACACACACATACTCTCTCACACACACACACACACACACACACACACACATACTCTCTCACACACACACACACACACATACACACACACACACACATACTCTCTCACACACACACACACACACACACACACACACATACTCTCTCACACACACACACACACACACACACATACTCTCTCACACACACACACACACATACCCACACACACACACACATACACATACCCACACACACACACACACACACACACACACACACACACTCTCTCTCACACACACACACACATACACACACACACACACATACTCTCTCACACACACACACACACACACACACACACATACTCTCTCACACACACACACACACACACACATACTCTCTCACACACACACACACACATACACACACACACACATACACATACCCACACACACACACACACATACCCACACACACACACACACACACACACACTCATATTTCACAGACTTAAACATTCTTTTCCCACCCTGACCAATCTGTGCTTTGCTGTGGTGTAGGTTGCCATCCCTTCAAACTAACTGCTCATTCTCTCACTAATATATTTACAGACGGATGACGGAGATGCCAGCGAAGATGCCCTCTCAGACAACACAGCCTAGTGAGCCTATGTGTAGATTTGTCTCTGAAGTTGTGTGTGTGTGTGTGTGTGTGTGTGTGTGTGTGTGTGTGTGTGTGTGTGTGTGTGTGTGTGTGTGTGTGTGTGTGTGTGTGTGTGTGTGTGTGTGGTAACGTTTCCCTCTCTGGTCTCTCCCACAGTGAGCCGCAGTCAGAGGACTCCTCGACCGACTACAGGGTGGTGAGTGCCCATCTTTGGCCCTCGCTCACACACCCGCCAGTCTCAGGGCAGTGTCTGTTTTTCCTCACAGAGATACTCGCCCTCCTGTAACCTTAAATGGCTGCCCTCCACTTAAACGTGCTCGGGTCGCCCTCCTGAAACCTTAAATGGCTGCCCTCCACTTAAACGTGCTCGGGTCGCCCTCCTGAAAACTTAAATGGCTGCCCTCTACTTAAAGTGCTCGGGTCGTCCAGACCAGTCCTCTTAAAGGGCTCAGTGAGCTGGCGAGCCGTATTATAACATTATACGGCTCCTCAGAATGTTCAAAATAGTTCCATTCATTTGAATCGGCCACCCCAAGGTTCGGAGGTCTGATATTTCTTTATATTGACCACTGCAAGAAATGAATGACTGCTGTCATTCGCAACGTGTTTTATGCTTCTAATTCTTTCCTTTTATTCCGCAAGTAGTCCCGTCATTTGTAAAAAGTCTTTGTAAAAAGTTGGGTAATTTCATTTTGAAACACCCAACACTTTGCTTATCTGTGTCATGTTGTAAGTAAAGTGAGCAGGGCCTTGCGCAAACCAGGGAAATGATTAATGTGTGAAACTTCCTGTTTCCTCAGCTGTACACGGCGGTGCAGGCGGAGAACGAGCTGCTGCGAGATAAGCTGCAGGAGACGCAGCTGCTGCTCAGCCAGAGCAAGGTGGAGCTGGAGAGACTGCGACAGGTGAGCCCTGGAGGAGGAGGAGGAGGAGGAGGAGGAGGAGGAGGAGGAAGTGAAAAGGGGAGACATGGAGGTAGATGAACTGGGGGATGGTATGAAAGAGGGCAAGGTAGAGGTGAAGGGGTGGGGCGGAAGGAGGGAAAGCTGGTAAAAGCCGGATGGAGGATGAAGAAGAATTTTCAGACCTTCCTAGATCTTCCTAAAAGGGGTCTAGGAGCCAAAAAAAAAGTTTGGTTTTCCGCCATCATAAGTGGGAGGTAGCCGTTAGACACCCAAGCCAGAGCAAGTGTCTTTTCCTCGAGGCCACCCCCACCTCCTTCTCATGACCTTGTCAAGTGTATGAAATGGGAGTCTTCTGAGATGACGCCTCCCAAAAAGGTCCCGCATGGTCATGCAACCTCTCTCCAGTCGTTGCATGTTCCTGTGCCAGGCGGCGTTCTCTCCCCTCTCCCCGCAGAGAATGCTGATCGGGGCTCATGTGTGGTGCACGATATTAACATCATCGGTGTTGTGTTTGTGTCTGTCTGTCTGTCTGTCCATCTGTCCGTGCGTGCGTGCGTGCGTGCGTGCACGGCAGAGTCAGGAGAACGGTTCTGAGCGCCCTGCCCTGCTGGAACTGGAGCAGTTTGTGAGTTCCCACTTTCACATCCTCACTCCCATCATACCATCCCCCCCCCCCCCCCCCCCCCTTCCCCGAGCAGGCGTCGTTGGGGAAGTAGGAGCCTGAGCTTCATGCCGTGTGTAATGTCACACTCTCTCTTTCTTTCTCTCCTTTTGACTCTTCTCTGCGCTTCTTTTCAGGAAAAGAAAGTCCTCCAGAGGAAGGCAGCAGAGCTGGAGGATGAGCTAAAGGTAGCTAGTTGACGTTTTTATTTTGTATTCTTTTATTTTTTGCAGTGCTTGTGAACACATTTATTTTTATCACCACAGGTCTTTCTAAGTTTCCACTTTCTTTCCCCAGGTCCTGGTGGATCTTCGTTCGGACAACCAGAGGCTGAAAGACGAGAACGCAGCACTCATTCGAGTCATCAGCAAGCTCTCCAGATGAGCCTGCCCACGAGTTTCAGTTTCGGGGTGTGAACGACGTGAGCTAGCACGCCCTTCATCTGCATACCGGGGGACGTGGGGCAGATGACCCCCTGTGACCCCTGCAAAAACGACCATCTCTCTCTGTACACGCACTGACATCATAGCACATAATCTCCATCTGGGTTAAGTTTCTCTCAATCCCTTAACGTGGGGAAAAGTTAAAGGGGGAAAAAAGAAAAAAAAAAAAAAACTACTGTTATCCAAGCTATGAGCTGCACAGCCTCATCTGTGCAGTAGGGCACAAGTTGGAATTTGCAGGGTGCTTTTGTTCTGTTTTTGCTGTTTCTGTTTTTACTTTGTTTTTTTTTTGCTTTTAAATGCACTGTGCTTCAGATATTTTCCTAACCTCTTGATGGGAATAGCCCTGGTTAAGTTTAAGGTAACAGCTTTTTTTTTTGTACTGGTATAAATTGCTTTTAGGTCTACTTGCCACCGGCTATTCTCTAATTACCACAAAAGTGTATGCTCCAGTCAGCCTACCTACTGTACCTTCATGGTCCTCCCCGGACGATGTCAGGTTTTTTAGCACTGAAAGAAAAAGAAAAAAATGCCAAGGAGACATGGTTGCGATATCATCGTCGTTTAAAAAAAGACAAAAAAACACGTACATGTGCCAAAAACATTGTATGCCCATTCCTGTGTACTTCAGCATGTCTCCGCGGGAACAGGTAGGAGTGTCGCCATGGCGTTTCTCAGGAGACAAGTTTAGGTCAACACTGTGCCCGAGCTGACCTCTGTCAGGCAAACCGGCGCGTTGCTATGGTTTCTCCACTCTGTCGGTGAATGTGTATTTATGTTGTGTATAGGCCTATCTCTCAGAGGGGACATGTTCTCTGCCAACGGTTTAGTGGTCTGATGTTTTTATTTGATTTTCCCTTCAGGAGGAGGACAGAGTGCTAATACTGTGACTAAGGCCCACGTGGCATTCCACACACAATGGGTCGAGTCTATCAGAACGTTTACCGCCCTTTTTCTTTGTTGTTCTTTTTAAGCGAATGCATGCCAAAATGTATTTTGAAAAACGAAATGTGCCTTTCTACGTATCTGTTTTAATATTTCTATTTTGCTTGGATAAAGAAAGATTGTCAAAAGGACAGGATAGTGCTATAACAGAAATGTGTCAGTTTCTCAGTCATCTCATTCCCATATCTATGAAAGGTGAACATTTTGAAAATGCAAAATAAAAAAATCTGTGTAAACTGTTCTGTTAAACAAACCTTGTGGTGTTGAAAATGACTCAGTCTAGACTGCTACAACCTCACTAATTTGTAGACCTACTGCAGGCACACTGTTCATATTTGTTTAATCCAGGGGCTCCCAAGGTGAGGTGGAGGTGGGGGGATTAAAGCAACCAACTACAGGCTGTATTTTGAATGGTGCTCTTACAGCATAGTAACCTACAAAGAACTCATTTGGTGATGGGGGTATAGTCTACTTTGTACTTGTATACTATGGTCAGGGCCTAGCCTACCCCTTGTTAGCAAGCATAGGTTATGTTGTAGCGAACTAACTTCTTCAAATCTTAAAGTTGACCGAAGACAATGTGGCTTGTGAGAGCAGGTGTGTGTCCTTGTGTATGTTTCTAAGACCCCGTTTACAACTTATCGGTAGGTTTTGTACTTGACTAGTCTGCATCCCCTATACAGAGACCCTTTCATTAATACTTGGCTGTCCCTGACAGCCTGCACCATTAGAAACTGCACTGTCAAGGTTTTAGAAAACAGGCCTTTCTGTTTGACCTTACATGACACTCGTCTCTGCACGCAGACCTTTCTGCCTGACCTCACATGACAGTTGTTTTTTTGCCAAACTGCTCCATGTTCACCATGCCTCTGTATTACAACCATTGTATTTTTCTACAGCTATCCACTGGTGGATTTTAGTCGGCAACCTGTTGGTGGTGTGACAATTCTGGTCCACTCTCGGATCACCATCCTCTTTAGTTGAACTGGGCGTGGATATTGAGGAAATAACATAAAATGTTAGCAATTCCTGGAATTTCTAAATCATATCCTTTGCATAGTCCATTTAAAATATCAGCCTCTAACCAGAAAAAGTTCATGGCACTAGAGGGCTCTCGTGGTGAAAAACGGTCACTTAAAAACGTAAACACTGGTAACATCTTTAAAAATGTTAAGGATTTGTGAAAATTAATGAAGAAAGAAATTATGTTTTGAAAGCGAGTGGCAAAACAGTGGGCTCTTTGTAAATCACCAGTGGCCCGCACAAAAACAGGCCGGCAGTGGATCACCGGACTTCTGCTATCTTGGTAACACAATGGACATGCATCTAACACCAACATTGTTCGGATTGGTCAAGAATTCAAAAATGTTTTAAACAAGAGGTCTGATCAAATAAATAAGGTTAAGTACTTTTGTTTCATTGATAAAGGGGGGGGGGGGGTTCTGCCATGAAAAGTTTGGGAACCACAGGGTCTTTGCTAAATGACTCATCCATACATTTTACTGTCGTAATAGGCTACCTCATGATGGCGTGTTTTGTCAGTCTGAATTTCCCATAATTCACTAGGGATAGGCTGTTTTGTGTAGCATAACCCAACATTCTGATACACTGTTACAGTACTGTTAAAGTTTGTTTTACAAATGAAAAAAGATCACCAGTTGTGCTGTAGTCGACAAGAAGCGATCTCTTTCATTTCAATTTTAAGTTTCCATTTCTCAGTTGATGTTTCGCCTGCTTCAGGGAAACCACCCCTACACCAGATTTTCGTTTTTTAACCACTAGTTAGTACAATTACGTTCATATAAGACCCAGAAATTACTGATTTAATCAGGATAATTAATAATCAGTTCATGTTTTTTTTGCATTTCAGCAGAAATAGCCTAGATATCTCTGGAGTCGTTTGAGACGTTTGGCCATAGTCAGCTCGTTTTTAGTCACTTGTATTTGCTACTTTGAAAAACATCTTCATTACAAAGGACATGCGATAAGTCTGAAAACATGAAATTCTTTTTGTGAGATTAGCACTTCATTTTACCCTTACGATAAAAATATTGGGTTAAAAAAAGTTTGAAACAAATGCATTTAATTTAGTCAAACTATGTATGCTATTCAATCTTCTGTTTATTTCAAATGCTTTCAAACATAAAGGCCATCTCCCAAGACCGCTGTCAAGCTACAAAGCCCCATATCCAAAGGACAAAAATGGGATTGTGTGATGCTTACATGTTATGACAGGTCTTGTCCCTACGGCAGATCAAGATTGCGTGTTTGTGGGCATGGGTGTTTCTGAAGAAATGAAAGGCACAAGACCGATCAGTTTCGCTTTCCATTCATTACCAGACTAAATGAAGATGCCTATTATTACCAAGGTCACTTGCTACAGTGTCATCGCAGATGAACGTGTTCAAGTGTCTGCAAAATCAATCAACCACACACGCAAAGTAAGTGGAAATCTTTTTAAAGAAAGGAAAGTAAAACCTGGAAGAATTATTTATGGCATGTAGCCTATGGAATATGATTGTAAATCCTAATCCGTTCCATTTCTCAGTTGATGTTACACCTGCGTTTTTGAACCACTGGTAAATTGACGTTCATATTAGACCCAGAAATTACTGATTTAATTAGGCTAATTTATGATCAGTTCATGGATATATGTTATTGCATTACTGCAGAAATAGCCTAGATAAATCTGTATGCGTTTGAGAAGTTTGGACATGTTTGGAACCCCCTTCATTACAAAAGACACGCGAAAAGTCTGAAAACATGAAATTGTTGTTTTTGTGAAATTAGCACTTAATTTTGCCAGTAACATTACATGTTTAGCTTTCTTTATATAACCATCATTTTCATAGATTATGTAAAATTATTTTCATGCTACACAAGGATGCATTAAGGAACCGGTGTTTTTTTCCTTCTCTTATTTTATAGGTCTCTACTATACCCAAGACCTGTCTCATATATGATGGTAAAAGGTTATCGGTTGTGTGAAGCAAATGCATGTGTAATACTGTTTAGAATTAGTTTGTGTGTGTGTTAAATGTAAAGTGTGACACTGAAAAATGTATTGTACGCTCTCCTGGTTGGATTCATGTATACAGCAACTGTCCATTTGTGTGTCTAACTCTCTCTCTCTCCCTCTCCCTCTTTCTCTCTCTATCTCTCTCTCTATGAATCCCTCTCCCTCTCTCTCACTCTCTCTCCCGTCCTCCCTCCCTCCCTCTCTTCCTCTCTCCCCCCTCTATCTCTCCCTCCCTTCCTCTATCTCCCTCTCTTCTTCCCTCCCTCCCTCTCTCTCTGCGTCTCTCTCTCTCGCTCTCTTTCCATCTCTCTCTGACTGAGCCTCATGGCATCACAACGCCTTATGGCAACATGACAATGGCGAAAGCCTATCAGTCACTCAGGCCTCTGGCCTGGATTCTTTCTCTCTACCTCCCTCTCCCTATGACTCCCTCTCTCTCCCTCTCTCTATGAGTCCCTCTCTCTCTCTCCCTCCCTCTCTGTCTATGAGTCCCTCTCCTCTCCTACATCTCTCTCTCTCTATCTCTCTCCATCTCTCTCTGCCTCTGCCTCACGGCATCACAACGCCTTATGGCAACATACAAACTGGCGATAAGCCTCAGTCACTATCAGGCCTCTGGGCTGGATTCCTGTGTTGTGCTGCACAATCGTTGGAATCCGCCAGTGGTTTCCTGAGAATCCAGATGTCCTCTGAACAGAACCATGGGCTAAGTCCTCCTCTTTCTCTAATTTCTTTACATACATTACATTATTTACATTGCAGATATTTTAAATAGATATTTAGACATTCCGTATGAAAACTAGTGATTTATCTGCCTTTGCTTGCTGTCTGTCCAGGACAAACCTAGGGCATCCTCAGGCATCCAGAGGTCAGACGGTACTTCCTGCCATGAGATGGAATGGGTAAGCCACACAGCCACAGCTGGCCAGTCTGCGATTCTGGTGAAATCAAATGACACACCTGCCTTCAGTGCTCCTGAAGCAATGTGTTGATTGGCTGGAATTGCTTATGGCTCACTCTGAGCCACTGTATGTTTCCCATCCACAGAGCCAGGACTGTGTACTGTGTACAGGACTGTGTAGGAACACCAGAGGTTTTTTTTTTATTTAGCACACACAGAGAACTGACAGCTACAGGACTGTGAGGGTCAATTAGCTGAATTTGTCAAAGTGTACTGAATTACAGTCGTAGACCCCACCTTTAATGAGTGCATTTTTTCTTTACTGAGAGGATACATTTTTTTTTTTCTGCAGGACTCAGGTATCTGTCAAGTGTCAACTCATGTTTACCCACTGAAGCAGTCATCTGCAGGTGATCTGGATGACATCGTTGACATGGTCCAGAGGATGTGCCTGAGTGAGGAGATGGACTGGGTGCGTGTCCACATAGAGCCCCTTACTGTTGGGTTACAACCACATACACACTGAGACACTTGACCACTGAAACTACTCTAGACTCTCATTCTGTCCATTAAGATGCATTGTTATGTAGGTGACTCGCATATAGTTCTGCTCGTTCAGCTTTGTGTTGAATCTGCTTGCACATTTCTGATCAGACACCTCAGATGAATCCTGTAGATGACCTCACCCAATCATTCCAGAGTTTGCACTTGGCTGACACGGAGGAGGAGGAGGAGGAGGAGGAGGAGGAGGAGGAGCAGGAGATGGACTGGGTATGCAGATTTAAAACAGCTCTTCAGTCCGTCCCATAAATATACTGGGTTATCCCTTGATTTTGTTTAGATGTCAAAGGATGCCTCCACTGCCTCGATATAATCTCTCCAGTGTAAATAGTTTCAATTGTACATATTTAAATGTCTGCATTAGTATGTCAAATGCAAAATATAGTAAACTATAACAAAGATGTCATCCAAACAAGGGGGGGGGGCTCTGAATACAGTAGAATACACAGTATATTTAGATAGTTAGGCTAGTTACTGTTTGTTATGACATGTATGTACTGTCAAATGTCTGGCCAGGACAAACCCAGGGCATCCGAGGGCATCCAGAGGTCAGACGGTATTTCCTGCCATGAGATGGAATGGGTAAGCCACACAGCCACAGCTGCGCAGTCGGCGATTCTGGTGAAATCAAATGACACACCTGCCTTCAGTGCTCCTGAAGCAATGTGTTGATTGGCTGGAATTGCTTATGGCTCACTCTGAGCCACTGTATGTTTCCCATCTACAGAGCCAGGACTGTGTACTGTGTACAGGACTGTGTAGGAACACCAGAGGGTATTTTTTTAGCACACACACAGAACTGACAGCTACAGGACTGTAAGGAGCAATTAGCTGAATTTGTTGAATTACAGTTGCAGACCCCACCTTTAATCAAGCGCATTCTTGCTGTAATGAGAGGATAAATCATTTCTTTCTGCAGATGTCAAAGGATGCCTCCACTGGCTTGATAGAATCTCTCCAGTGCCTGACACTGGGATCAGCTGAAGAGGAGATGGTGGAGATTGCTTAATGAGACAGTAGATTGTTTTGTTAAACTGAGGGCTGTACATTTGTAAATAGTTTTAATTGTACATATTTAAATGTCTGTATGTCTGCATTAGTAAGTCAAATGCAAAATATAATAAATTGTAACAAAGATGTCCCCCGAAGAGGGGGGGAGGTGGTGGGTGAAAAAATAAATTGTATTTAGTCAAACTATGTATGCTATCCATTCTTCTGTGTATTTCAAATGTTTTCAAACATAAAAGCCACATCCCAAGACAGCTGTCAAGCTGCAGAGCCCCATATCCAAAGGACAAAGATGGGATTGTGTGATGCTTACATGTTATGACAGGTCTTGTCCCTACGGTAGATCAGGATTGCGTGTTTGTTGGCATGGGTGTTTCTGAAGAAATGAAAGGCACAGTACCGATAAGTTGCGCTTTCGATTCATTACAAGACTTAATGAAGGTGCTTTAGGTTAGACGGTGGGTGGTACGCAGATAATCGGTGGTAACTGGTCTCTGATGGTTTTAACCAATCAGAGGCCAGAATGACTTCCGGTTACCACCGATCGTCGGATTACAAGTCAGTTGAGTATTAAGCCGGAAAGTAAAACCTGTATGTTGGAAGAGTTATTTATGTCATGTAGCCGATGTAGTGCGTTTTTGAACCACTGGTAAATTGACGTTCATATTAGACACTGAAATTACTAATTTAATTAGGCTAATTAATGATCAGTTCATGGATAGATGTTATTGCATTACTGCAGAAATAGCCTAGATAAATCTGTAGTCGTTTGAGAAGTTTGGACATGCTCAGTTGTTTTTTAGCCACTTGCTCCTTTGATACTTTGAAACCCCCTTCATTACAAAAGACATACAAAAGTCTAAAAACATGAAATTCTCTTTGTGACATTAGCACTTCATTTTGCCAGTAACATTCCATGTTTAGCTTTCTTTATATAACCACAATTTTCATAGATTACGTAAAATGATCTGCATGCTTCACAAGGAGGAACCAGAAGGAACCAGTGTTTGTTGCATTCTCTATAGGTCTCCACTATACCCAAGACCTGTCTCATATATGATGGTAAAAGGTTATCGTTTGCGTGAAGGAAATGCATGTGTAATACTGTTTAGAATTAGTTTGTGTGTGTGTTAAATGTAAAGTGTGACACTGAACAATGTCTATACAAATACATTACGTTCTCCTGGTTGGATTAATGTATACAGCAACTGTCCATTTGTGTGTCTAACTCTCTCTCTCCCTCCCTCTCTCTCTCTCTATGAATCCCTCTCTCTATCTTTCGCTCTCTCTATGAATCCCTCACTCGCTCTCTCTCCCTCCCACCCCCCTCTCTCTCACTCTCCCTCCCACCCTCTCTCTCTCCCTCTCTCTCTCCTTCCGTTTCTCTCTCTCACTCCTTCTCTCTCTATCTATATCTATCTCCCTCCCTCCCTCTCTCTCTCTCTCCCTCAATCTCTCTCTCTCTTTCTCTCTCTGACTGAGCCTCATGGCATCACTATAACTTAGGGGTCGGCATGACATCCGGTTTCAATACACATTCTCTGGCCATACGTTTTTCCTACCGACAGTGTCCCTTACGTGACCTCGCAACAACTAGGCCTACATGGAGAATGGATAGGTCTACTAAAAATAACTAATGATAATAAACCATGTGGATGAGCCCATTGGTGGTCTTTTTTAATCATTTCATTATTTTAATGAAGTCTATCTTAGCCCCCTGGGCAAACTTGCGAAATCGGCAGGGGTTCAAATACTTATTTTCCCCAC
This sequence comes from Clupea harengus, assembly GCF_900700415.2. NCBI lineage: Eukaryota > Metazoa > Chordata > Actinopteri > Clupeiformes > Clupeidae > Clupea > Clupea harengus. The sequence continues at coordinate 7,118,094 of NC_045177.1, forward strand.
TGTACATACAGAAGGTAATGTAGAAGCTGTTGCATAGATACATTTCTTAAGGATATGATGCTCACAACATCTAGCCATTCAAATACATGTTCATAGCACATTTATGACCCTGGATTTGACCTCCCTGGTTAATATCTTTGGCATCTTCGGACTTCTGACCTTCCCTCCTCACCATCATGCATGACTGGGTCCCTTAAATCCACCTTCAAACTAACACATGCAATACTTTGAAAAAATAAATGAAACTATTTGCCAGTTGTCTTGTCAATCGATTGATAAGAAAAGCAATTATGTGGGTTTCTCTTCAGCTCTGAAATCGCAACCACAAACCATGTGTATAAACCTTTAAAGCTCTAAAGGACCTTCCTTCATATTTTGCTTCCTAGTTTATACAATTTGGCTGCCCTAAAGTTTGGTCGAAGCTTTTCCCTCCCCCAAAGATGCACACTTGTCAACCTGAGATGCTTAATCATTATTGTAAAGTTATATTTTTCAAGCATATACGTCTGTATACCTATGACATGACATTTTTTTGTTTAAAATCTATGACCATTTTAAAGCCGTTCAAATAAAATGTGTGACTATGTTTATTACTCACTTTATTTCCTTGTTTTGTTATTATTCACTCAGAAACCTTGGGAAATCCATATAAAATTGCCTGTCTGTAGTTTGTCTGTTTATACGGTAGCTCTTGCTACTGATATGCCTTACCATAGCAAAGTGCATTTCCTCTAAGCGCATCACATTATAGCAGTCTGAGAAATCATGGATTTATACACACACCATCTTCACCAGGAGACCAAATGAAGTGAACCGTCCGTCTTGGTCAGGGACAGATAGGAGAGTGTTGGGGACACGTGCACGTGGAGAACATGCAAACTCTACACAGAAAGTAATATGAGAAAAAATAACGGTATATGTTCAAAAGTGAAAGTGCACCTTTCCACTTTAAATTCTCAGAAAATAGCATTAGCATTAATAGCATCAGCCTTATCTAACCCATAAGGACTTGCAAGTCATGTCAAAATAAATCATTCGGTATGGTCAGTCATGACTGTTCCAGAAGCTGATGAATTCTCTGAATCCTCGAATGTTGTGGCTACACTCAACAAACAAGAGCTTCTGCCAGCAACAGACAGAGTATCTCACAAAGAAGCAGTTTTAAAAATATATCAAAGCATTTCCAGCTTGCAATTTTCAAAAACTGAACAGTTGAAGAAATTGCTGTTAAGGGTAACGGTGGAAGTCAAGATGAGACCTTGCAGACCAAGAACACTTTGAATCAAAACTGCACATCGGCCGGTCAGAAAGGCCATACCAATGTGCAGCACAGCTTGCCCATTATTGTCTAACTAAATGGACCATCCTTCAAATTCATGTCTGAAGTATGCAAAGTAAATTCTAAATAACCAAGGGGTAATTTTGGATATAAGTGCCTTGAGCAGACAATGTGAAATTGTGTTATTTGGCCACAATCACCACATGTGGGGTTTTTTTACAAAAAAAGAAGGAGGATTTGATAAAATAGAAACCCCTTGACAACAGTTAAACATGTGGGTGGATCTATTCTGTTTTGAATTGCTTTTAACTGTCTACTAAAATCATTTTCAAAGCAATGTCACTAAGAAGTGACTTAGTAGGTTGTCCAAACTTTTTCACAGGCCACATTTACCATTACATTTTTATCTTATCTTTTATCTTAAGTCCATAACTTGAGTTGTAAAATACCTTTACATTTTAAGAAAACTTCATTGTTTAATGTTTCTTTGCTGCAGAGGATCTATTTACTTCTTTCACTTTAAAAATCAGCAACATCTATCATTTCCGCAAGGGTGACCAAACGTTTGCATACAACTGCAATTCTTCAAAGTGTGCATTCACTCTCCTGTCAGCAGAAGACTGCTGATTTAACCCGAAAAAGTGTGTTGCTGAGGGGGGTTTACACGAAATCCCATTTCATGAGTGTTTTGTCATGTAGTCATCAGTTTGAAGTGAAGACCCTCCCCCCACCTAAGAAACACACATACCGCAAAAAAATATCTGAGCTTCAAAAGAACATTCACATGGTGAATTCACATTCACATTCATGCCATATCATGGACAGAAGGATCTTCTGTAATGAATCAGTAACAAAGAACAAGAAAAGTAATTTAAGCTTCCATTTCACCTGTCAGTGATTCCAGGCAAAACAGGCATAATTGCTGGTATAAATGATGTAAATTGATAAAAAGAACAAGAGAAGCCTTTCAAATTACAAACAGACAGGACAGAGGCTGAACTATATATATAAAGCTATTAATGAGGTCTGAATTCATGCATGTCTCTTCTCTCCAGGCAGAAATAAAGCAGAGTTTGAGACATAGAGAACAGAAGGAGAGATATACCGGTAGAGATCATTATCTAATGCCCAACAGCATATAATATAGCAAATCTATACATGTTGCACTAACATGACATTAACTTTCCAGTTAACATTCCTCTTCAGTGCATCCTATAGCCATAAGTAACTGCGTCAACTAAGCCTAGGGGCTGAGCAGGGGCGAGAGACAACAAGGCCAATCCCGGCATGGAGGTTACCCTGCCCATTTTGGTGGCGCGCCTCTCATCCCTCACTGTGATGCTTTTCCATAGGGCCACTTGGTAGATAGGTAAACAGATGCTAGTGTGAGACAAAATTAAACCAAAACCTACATTGAGGGCACTTTAGAAAGGTGTACTTAAAGGTCAAAAAACCGAAACATACACCTAGAATCTAGGCCAACCCTTAAGGGACAATTAAGAACACTCAGAACATCAGAACATCAGAAACCCATTGGTGGACTTAAAAAAAATAAAAAATAGATACACACCCGCTCTGCCCCTGTCCTGCTTAGTTGGGCCTGGGGGCTGAGCGGGTGAGAGAGACAATGCCAGACACGGCAGGGAGGCTGTCCTGCCAGACCCGGTGGCGCACCTCTTAGTTCTCTCAATCCTGTGATGCTTTCCATGGACCACTTGGTAGATAGGTAAACAGATGCTAGTGTAAGACAAAATTACATAAACCAAACAAATCTAAACACATGTAATACCCCCCTAATCAACTAAACTGGACTAAAATCTAAATAATATATTAAATAATATTCCCTTACACCTAGCCAGGCAGCCCCTCTCCCTCTCTCGCTCTCTCTCTCCCTCCCTCTCCTCTCATATCACATTGCTAATGCTTATAATAATACTGATAAAATGGCCATATTGCCTACTGTAAATCTACTACCCAAAGGTATCTCCTTATCTGTTTCTGCTGACGCTGCTGTAATCTCTCCACCCGGTCTACCCGTAGAAACCCTCTGCCAATTGCACCCACCGCCACCGCACTGCCGTACACTTACTCTACCTCATACCCTATGCTAGCATTTATATACAATATATAATATTGCCACCATCAACATGTTTCTCTGTTCCTACTCCCCTTACCCCTGTAACAGTAAACCTTTGAGCACAGTGTATACCCACTAAACTGGTCTTGTTTGTATCATGTATTTACCACCGGATGTCTGTATATATAATATGTACACCTACCAAATGCAGGATATGTACAACACCTGCTTCTGCCACACAACCCTCCCCCATCCCCCCTTCCTATCTCCACCCGGCCGACCTCAAGCAGATGGGTCCCCCCTTATGTGCCGTGGTTCTGCTTAAGGTTCCTTCCTGACTAACAGGGAGTTTTTTTATGCCCGTGTTGCCAATGTGCTTGCACTAAGGGGGTTCAGGCTCTGGGCTCTGTAAAGCGCCTAGAGACAATTGTATTGTTATGGCGCTATATAAATAAAATTGAATTGAATTGAAGTTCACAGTTCCAGCACTTCCAGAAAGGATCTTGGATAGGGCCTGAACATCAGCCTCTTTTGCAAAGAGCAGTACCCTGTCTCAACACTGGAGAGGAAATAAGAAACACCGTGCCAGTTTGGACACCTCCAACCAATAAATAGCAATTTCTGAGGGATATGCGGTTTTTAAAGTGTCTTTCCTATATGAAAAATGTATTAATTTTCCATTCTGGTTAGGCATGACTCATATATGGTTGATGCACAGGAGGGTGTATGGAAATCGAACATGCAAACTCCACACAGAAAGACCCGGGAGCCAACAGCACCCCATGCGGGAATCGAACCCAGGACCTTCTTACTGTGAGACGGGAGTGCACGCACCTGAGCTACCATGCCATGTGGCAGATGTCAAGCTAATAAGCCTGATATCCAAAGGACAAAGATCGGATCGTGTGATACTAACATGTTATGAAAGAGGTTTTGCATACTTTACTACAAGGAAAAGGTCATATACCTGAATTTCTTCCGGGTACCACGTTACCAACCAATAACCAACCACTTACTTCGTCACTTCCATACGCCATCTTAGATCAACGCGTTTGAGTTTCAGCGAAATCAAGGAACTACACACGAAAAGTAAGTGGGAATCTTTTTAAAGTAAGGAAAGTTATGACGTTCATATTAAACCCAGAAATTACTGATTTAATTAGGCTAATTAATGACCAGTTCGTAGATAGATGTTATTGCATTACTGCAGAAATAGCCTAGTCGCAGTAATTGGTAGTCGTTTGAGAAGTTTGGACATGTTCAGCTGGCTTGTAGCCACTTGCTATTTTACCACAAAACCACATGCGAATCACATTGCTATCTTACCACTTTACCACATGCGAAAAGTCTTTTTGTGAGATTAGCACTTAATTTTGCCAGTAACATGTTTAGCTTTCTTTATATGACCACAATTTTCATAGATTATGTAAGATTATTTTCATGCTGGCGCATTTAGAAACCAGCATTATTTGCATTCTCTATAGGTCTCCACTATACCCAAGACCTGTCTCAGCCAGTTAGAACAAACACGATGGTAAAAGGTTATCGTTTGCGTGAAGAAAATGCATGTGGAATACTGTTTCAAATTAGTTTGTGTCTGTGTTAAATGTAAAGTGTGACACTGAAAAATGTCTCCTGGTTGGATTCATTTATACAGCAACTGCCATTTGTATATATATAATATATATCTGCAGTTTTATTTTCTATCTTATGCTATGCATTTTATGTATTCAATTTTATAATTTGAATTATAATTATTATTTAATTTTTTTGCACTATATCTGAGTTATGTTTCTTTGATGTCTATTTTTATGTGCATGTAATTTCTTTGTGCATATTATGTATTTGCTATAAAGCACTTTGAGCTGCATTCTTTTGCATGAAAGGTGCTATATAAATAAAGTTTTATTATTATTATTATTATTATTATTATTATTTGTGTGCCTGACCCTCTCTCTCTCCCTCTCCTCTCCTATATCTCTCTCACGACAATGGCGAAAGCCTATCAGTCACTCTCAGGCCACTGGGCTGAAAAAATGTATTCAATTTAATTTTTAATTTTTTTTTGCACTATATCTGAGTTATGTTTCTTTGATGTCTATTTTTATGTGCATGTAGTTTCTTTGTGCACGTTATGTATTTGCTGTAAAGCACTTTGAGCTGCATTCTTTTGCATGAAAGGTGCTAAATAAAGTTTTATTATTATTATTGTGATTTATCTGCCTCGGCTTGCTGTCCATCCCATAACAATACTGGGCTTTCCCATGACTATTCAGTTTTTCATGTTAATATTTGTGTACTGTGTACAGGACTGTGTAGGAACACCACAGGCTTTTTTAGCAATTAGCTGAAGTGTCAAATTGTACTGAATTACAGTCGTAGACCTCACCTTTAATAAGTGCATTCTTTCTTTACTGAGAAGATAAATCTTTTTTTTTTCTGCAGGACTTGGGTATTGAGGAGATGGACTGGGTGCGTGTCCACATAGAGCCCCTTACTTTTGGGTTACAACAACATACACAACCACATCAGACAACTGACCACTGAAACTACTCTAGACTCTCATTCTGTCCATTAAGATGCATTGTTATGTAGGTGACATGCCATACAATCTGCCTGATATAGTTCAGCTCGTTCAGTTTTGTGTTGAATCTGCTTGCACATTTCTGATCAGACACCTCAGATGAATCCTGTAGATGACCTCACGCAATCATTCCAGAGTTTGCACTTGGCTGACACGGAGGAGGAGGAGGAGGAGGAAGAGGAGGAGGAGATGGACTGGGTAGGCAGATTTAAAACAGCTCTTCAGTCCGTCCCATAAAAATACTGGGCTTTCCCTTGACTATTCAGTTTTTCATATTGATATTTGTTTAGATGCTTCCACTGCCTTGATAGAACCTCTCCAGTGTAATTTGTTTCAATTGTACATATTTAAATGTCTGTATGTCTGCATTAGTATGTCAAATGCAAAATATAAAATACTGTAGCAAAGAAGTCCTCCAAAGAAGGGGGGGCGGGTCTGACTATGAATACAGGGGAGTTGATTGGCTGGAATTGCTTATGGCCACTGTATGCTCTGAGCCACTGTATGTTTCCCATCTACAGAGCCAGGACTGTGTACTGTGTACAGGACTGTGTAGGAACACCACAGGCTTTTTTAGCAATTAGCTGAAGTGTCAAATTGTACTGAATTACAGTCGTAGACCTCACCTTTAATAAGTGCATTCTTTCTTTACTGAGAAGATAAATCTTTTTTTTCTGCAGGACTTGGGTATTGAGGAGATGGACTGGGTGCGTGTCCACATAGAGCCCCTTACTGTTGGGTTACAACAACATACACAACCACATCAGACAACTGACCACTGAAACTACTCTAGACTCTCATTCTGTCCATTAAGATGCATTGTTATGTAGGTGACATGCCATACAATCTGCCTGATATAGTTCAGCTCGTTCAGCTTTGTGTTGAATCTGCTTGCACATTTCTGATCACAGACACCTCAGATGAATCCTGCAGATGCCCAATAATTCCAGAGTTTGCACTTGACTGACTGGGAGGAGGAGATGGACTGGGTAGGCAGATTTAAAACAGCTCTTCAGTCCGTCCCATAAAAATACTGGACTATCCCATGACTATTCAGTTTTTCATGTTGATATTTGTTTAGATGCCTCCACTGCCTTGATAGAACCTCTCCAGTGTAATTTGTTTCAATTGTACATATTTAAATGTCTGTATGTCTGCATTAGTATGTCAAATGCAAAATATAAAATACTGTAACGAAGAAGAAGGATGTTTCCCATCTACACAGCCAGGACTGTGTAGGAACACCAGAGCTTTTTTTTAACACACACTGTTACGTCCCTGAACATATACTGTTATGTTTTTCCGTATTTTACAGACAGCCCAGCAGGCGGTTTAATCCAGGCCGTTCTCTGACATTTCACCAGCCTCGGAGTGAGAGTCCGAGAGTGAGGCCTAGAATTCGTTGAGGCCTATCTTTGGATGCCTGTTTGTTTCTTTGTTTCTTTGCAATTATGAGCTTTTTGCTGTTTCTATGTTCTATCTTGCCTTTTTAAATATATTTTTGTTTTAGCTAAATATAATGCATTCTTTAAAGTATTTTTGCCATATCCGACATTGTCTGCCAATTTTCTTATTCCTCGAAACTTGTTTTTGTTTACGTTGCCTGACCCTAGTAGGGACTAAAGAACGCTTGTAAGTTTAGTGTTTTGATTGTTTGATTTGGTGGGGTTTTGTTGACGCAAATCCGGGGGGAGACTTGTCTCTAACTGGTTAGCGCTGAAGATATTCGAGGTTAGTTAGTTAGTTCGTTTTGGGGTATTATTCAGGGCCAGGGTTCGGCCGGTATGGGTTACAGGTTGCAGTGCTGTGCGTAGGAGTCTGTATTTTTTGGAGGATGGCACTGTTTTGCTAACACCTTTCGTTAGTTTTTGCAAGTTTTTTGTTGAATATTGTTAATTGGCAGATTGTCGGATAAAAAAGTATTTTTTATAAAGTATTTATGCTGTCGATTGCCAAAGTAATTAGACTACTGGTCATAGACTCGCTACCATAGACAGAGTAAGTATTATTTTTGGTTTAATTTAGATTGCACTCTGTGTAGGCAATATAGTTAAACATGTCTGTGGTTGATGAGTTTATTCAGAGTCCATCCAAATTTATTTTGTGGAATTGTACGAAACAGTTTGCTTAAAGAGACTTTGTTCAAATGCAAAATATAATAAACTGTAACAAAGATGTCCTCCAAAGAGGGGGGGGGGGGGGGGTGAAAAAATAAATGTAATTTGGTCAAACTATGTATGCTATCCATTCTTCTGTTTATTTCAAATGCTTTCAAACATAAAGGCCATCTCCCAAGACCGCTGTCAAGCTGCAAAGCTTTATGGTGGTATTATTAGCTTCACAATGTACCCCTCAAAAGACACTCTATGTGCCTGACTTTTGGCATATTCCACGGACACAATCTGAATCTCAAAAATTCACCCTAGTTACCTCAGGACTCCGGAGCCGCATATCATAGGCGGAGATCACGGGGGGGACGGGGGGGACGTGTCCCCCCCTACCATAAAGTTGTCCCCCCCAACAATCATTGGAAACAAAACAATTTTGTTTTTTAATATAGTAATTTGAAATAAATGCACGACAACACAAGGTGTGCTAATTATAAACGTAAAACAATGTGTTTTTAAGTTTTGAAAAATCATGATCCCCCTATTCCTTAAAATGGTTTGGTTCACATGCTGTTTCCACCGGGCGGGGCTACCGGCAGCTCCGTGTTTCAGTCAATTAGCCAAGTAGCTACACGGTCAGACAGTGAGACTGTTTCCTCCTCTCTCCCACTGACGCAGTTAAAGTTTTTTCTAAACTCCTTTTACGAAGTTACAATCGATATGCACAAGTATACATAAGTTTAATGATGGATTGACATGACAACGTGAACGTTTGCTGATAATAACACACGCATGCCGGTAATTAACACCGTTAGGATAGCTAGCTAGACAGTTAGGACACTGTCCTGTCAGGGGCAGGTTAATGTTAGTTAATAAAGGTAGGTCTACATCTCAGTGCCTCTCCAGATTAGTTAAATTAACTGAAGGTAAATTCATTTAATCTTTCCCTGCGGTGCCTGAACAATGCTGGTATTGGATATATGTATCTGCAATCGTGATGACCGTGAGATGCGGATTCTCCCTCTTGTATTGTGTAATCTGTAAATTCTCGCCTCAAATGTAAGCGTGTTATCCACCATATATCTATGTTTTAAATGTTATGCATATCCCTCCATTGCAGTATGAAGGCCCTTTTGATGGCTTCTAGACGGAATCAGGTTCTTTTGTCTCCAAAAGTTGTCTCGAGGCTCTTGGGATATCGTTTTGACACTGATAGCTGCCATTGACTCTAGTCAGCTCGGATAACTTGTCCGAGTTAGGAACAGTAAATATTGGTGGCGGGGCTTATTGATAGATCAAATTGAACTGTTTTAGAACTTATTTTGAGCATCAAGTTCTCTTGAACTTTGGACATTATTTGTCTGTGAGTAGATATTTTGTGTTAGTACATTTAATGCCATTTAGAGGATTTAAAAATGACTTCGAATTTCTGTTTGTAAATGTTATTGAGAATTCGGTATTTAGCAGCTAAGTTATGCTAGCTCTCGTGAAAGCAATTTTTTCATGTCCCCCCCCCGGAATTACTCTCCGAAATTTTACCATGTATTGTCCCCCCCTACAATGAAATGGGATCTCCGCCCCTGCCGCATAAAAGTATATTTATTAGACAAACAACAACAATTGCAATCCGGCTCACTCCCAGCAAAAGGCTGAAAGTGAAGCAATGATAAACACATCGCACAAGGTTTATATAGACAGAAGTTTAGCGTTCAGCAGGGAAAACCACGTGGTGGATTTCTGACGTCCGAGGCAAGGATGGAAGTTTTGCACAAGGTCGGAAGAAGCACAGTTCGACCCTTCTTATCACCTCTGGTCTAAACATGCTCTTGTACATATGCAGACTAAGTGGCACCTAATATTCTAAGTTACACACATGCAGAAAAGCCATGTTCCTGCCTACATAAGTACATGATTCATATAAGGTAAATACAAGGCACTTGATTATTATATTCTTAAGTCATTAACAGTGTTTGGAAATGATCTCCATCAGTATGCGAATGTGGCAGAGTGGGCTACGCCTCCACAGTCCATCCCCCCAGGTGTAATAAGAAACACTGATTACTGGGCGGGCTTGTATTTTGATATATAGCCCAGCTCAGGTCACGGGGAGACACGTCCTCCTAACCTTGTTTTGCTTCCGGGTGCCCATCAGTTTGTATGGTGGCGTGGGATTGCAAATTGCACTACTTGGACTAATGCTGTTACCGAAGGTAAGCAACTTTGGCGTTAAGCCACTTCGTCCATTGCGGCACCTTCTTATTGTTTCTAAAAAGGCTCGTTCACTTTTCTGTTTAGCACGAGTGGTTCATTGTCGCGACAAAGCCGGTGTAGCGGTTGCTCTGACGCCGGGTGCTCGGTGGGAATCAGCTGGAGGTAGGCTGGTTCAGTTACTACTACCGCTCTGTATTTTAATATGCAGGTTTAGTTACCAGCACCGCTCTGTATTTTAATATGCAGGTTTAGTTACCAGCACGCTCTGTATTTTTAAATGCGCATTAGTTAGGAATAACAATGCTATCCTCCTCTCTATCATAGCTCCGTCCATGACTCGCTGCCCCTGAGTGTGCAGTCATTGCAGCTCGGCACGTTGAGCTGAGGGTCATCAACTACCTCCCCCCGGGAAGGGCTGCTGTTCTGTTTACTGTCAAATGCATGTTTATAATTGACCGGCATGCTCATGTTTGGTGTGTATCTCTCTGTGATTTCCTGCATGCATGGGGCTAGGCTGGGTATGCTACCTTCCATCTCCGCTTGCTCTGCCTGATATCGTTTTGTTGGTTTCTTTTGATTTGATGCATGGGGCTGTGCAGTGGGCTGCTGCTTTTCCCTCTCTGCTTGGCCTGCATGTTTTGTTGTTTTGTGCTGCTGCTATGTTAACTATGGTGGTGGTAATTCTGAGTGATTGTTAACTAGCCTAACCGTGTCTTTGCTGAAGTGTGTGCGTGTGCCTCTGTGTGTGCATGTAGCTAAGGTAACCCAGGGTACTGTGACAAAGCCCGCTACTCCCCGCTGACCGTCGGAGGTCCACCCCGTCCTAAGTCCCTCCGCCAAAGCTAAGTAGCCTCAGTAGGATAGCCACACTATTAAATCCTCTCCTTGCATCTTTACTGTCAAGTGTTTTGCTAACCCCAGTGCCTCTATCTCTCTCCCTGGACAGGTGCAGTGGGTTTCACTTGAGCGACAGGCTGACCCCCAGGTGGTGGAGCCCCCCCCCCCCCCCCTCACTTTTCCTTGCTGTGTGCATAACGGTTGCCCTATTTTGGAGTGCAGTGCTTACTGATTTTATGCACGTGTGGTGTGTGTCTTCTGGGCCTCTCCTGTCCCCCTCTTGGAAAGTCCTGCTCGCTGCGGTAAGCCACTGCCCTGCTCCACCTTTGAGTCCTGACCACTGGCCCATCCCCGTAAGGCTTTGGCCATCTCACCTGCTCATATTCGGGTCATAGCCCACTGGCTAACATTGTACGTGTCTACTGTGTGTGTTTAGTGTATGTGTGTATACTGGAAATAACTCTGTTTGGTTGTTGTGTGAGAGGCAACAGCCTGTACTAGACTTGCCCTGTACTCCTTTTACTACTGTTTGTATACTTGTTAATAAACTGTATTTATGGAACCCATGTCTCTGGCCTAAGAGTGGTACGAACTTGTGTTTGCCTTGTTAGAACTGAAGGAACACTGAGTCTATATCTGTCCTAGGGTGACTACCTAGGTGGCGTAGTCGACAATTAAAACTATCCTAGCAAATTACCTCGCCACTGTCACACATGTTAAAGAACAGCACCTTAAATATTCAACAACTATAACTTATCATGCTCATGAGTCTCAGCAACTTCAGTAATTTAATCCTTACCCCTCCTATCATAAAACAAGAGAGCAAAGTGTTAGCATAACTATGATCACCATGAAAGACGAGAGCAAAGTGTAAGCATAACTATGACCATCATGAAAGACAAATGAACATGGATGATCTGTGGATTATTACATTTTATTTATCCCTTGCTCCAGTTGCTGAACAAGCGTATTCTGGTTCAGCCTCTGTAGAATGTGCCTTCATCTGGATGTGGCTTCATGGAGCCTTCCTCTGGATATCTCTCCATCATTATGCCTGCTGTGTGAGACCTGTCTTTATTCTCCGGCTGCCCTATCGGAATGGGACTGAAGTTCTCCAATGTATTCGCTGAGAGATATAGCTTGAATGTTTCAAAATGTGATGAGTACACATTTTCCAGTGTTGCAAAGAAGGTCCAGTGTGTCTCCTTCCATGCTCTCCTGAAATGAAGTGCTGCCATTGTTTTAATGTTAGACTGCATGCCTCACTGAAAGTAATCCTGAAACCGATTTTAGATGTATTTATACATCTAGTTAGTAATCTGAAATCAAGATGTGTCATCATATTATGAATTCTGAAAATCAAAAAAATGAACATATGTTAATCAACCTGTCACTGAACAGAACGTCAAAAATATCCTATTCTAGAAAAAATATATATTTAAGTTTGAATGACGTGCCTGTAAAGCTGTATCACATGTTGAAACACTACTTCACATAGCATCTATGTAAACGAGTAAAAGGCCTGTTTTACCTCTGTGTTGTGGTAGAGTTAGTAGAGGTTCTCTGTGTTTTGGTAGAGGTGGTAGAGGTGACTTGGCTCTGTACCCGTGGCACTCACACAGGAAAAATTAGTCTGGTCAGATTTAGCCTGAAAACATCAGTCTATACATGTGCATGTGTGTGTGTCTGTATCGGCGAACAGGTTCCTTGTATGACACAAAAACTGGTTAATCATGTCGGGCCTAAATGCTAGGCAAATCAGCATGGGTATATGGTCATGATGATGGTCATGGAATGTGAGCTACTCAACAGGCAGGTGGGTAAAATGCATCATCACTATCCAGGCTGTTAACTGCTGTATGTTGGTGATATTTGGCAACACCACGCCTGAGCTCCGTTCGTCGTAGCTCGTTAAGCGAGTTACCGAGATAATTTTTAGGATGAGATAATATAAGTCCCTGCTTTCGGTTTGTGGAAGCAACTTTGGATAAATCACCTTAGCAACACATCAATTAGCTCTTACCTGCTCCAGCGCAAGCTAATTTAAGTGAAGCTGGATAAGCTTGCCACACCCCCGGAAAAAGGAGAGATCCCGTTGACCAAGGAGCGATATTAGTTAGACAGCGGTGGCGGTGTTGGATTTTGCCATGATAATGGTCTTGTATTCTTCATAAGCGTTCATGATCATCTCCTGCTCGCCAGCGGACAAAAAAAGAGGCCCTTTCTTTGAGTTTAGTAGCCATTGTACCGTCAGAAAATCATGGTTTTGGTGATCGACGCTTCTCCCTTTTGACGTAGGACGGGCACGCGCATTTGCCCTGATAAGTTTAGTCTGGTTCAAATTACAGACGGATCAGCCTTGGACGAAGCGATATATCCTGTCCTCAATCATCTCGGTAATTCAAACTGGCTAATGGGACAATTGATCGACTTAACCTAAGCCCTTACGACGAACGGAGCCCTGGGCAACTAGTAGTAATGAATTTGAGGATGTTATATAAAGTAGTTATCTACAAAAAAAGCAAGCTTTAGAAAATTTTAGCTAATGCTACTTTTTGTTGCAGTCCGCAAGATAACTCTGTAAATAACACCAAATGTAATCACTAATGACCAGAAAGCCATACCAAAAATATTTTATACACTCTTTTAAAAACGTTTACATTAAATATACAATTACTAATTTAGCAGACTTTTTTGTCCAAATGTTATTTGTTTTTCTTTTCAGAAGAATACAAACACCTAATTTCAAATCAATGGTTAGCTGGTTTCCTCTTTTGTCCTGCTGAAGTCATTTACACCTACAGGCTCTTTTCCTGATACTCAGCTCACAGCAAGGCAGCTTCATTTGTGTTGTCCACTGTGTCCTCAATGATGAGGTGAGTTTGCATCTGCCCAGTCTGATGCTCCGTTAGAACATGTCACGGTATCTATCCAAGCAAAAGGCACATGGTCTATTGTTCTCCTCAAAGCATTTACCTTGCCTTGCCTCAAATGTGTCTTATCAGTCAGACCTCTAATCGTCCTGTGCTTGCTTGCTCTGCGCAGGTACGACGGCAGTACGTGCAGTGGTGGCAGCGCTTGAGTCCATTCAACAAAGACAGGCCTGTCACCGCTATCAGCTCTGTCAGCGTATCCCTGCAGGCTTATCTATCTGTGAGTGACAGGTTACAGAAAGTTCAGTCACCACACTTCGTAGTTGCTGTTGGCTTCCCTGCAGGCTACAGCTCCATCTGGAGTTAAACACGAGTAGTGAAGATAGCGTTTGGACCCCCAAAGACACAAGGGACCCTGTTCAGGAAAAAATCTTTAACCTCAGGATCCCATGATTGAATAAACATTCTGTTGTTTAGAAATGATGGTTGCAAAATAAAGTAATGTAGAAGCTGTTGCATAGATAAATAAGGTAATGTAGAAGCTGTTCTTTAGATAAATAAGGTAATGTAAAAGCTGCTTGTAGTGAGCATGTGAAAGGAATTGAGAATGAGGAAAATGTGACACTAGCAAACTCACTAACTCTACACAAGTGGCCTGAATCTAGAGCTAGTTCTTCAGATTCGCCAGAATCATGTTGGGTATAACTTTGAATCATGAGAACAGAGAGTTCATCTGGTGTTTCTATGAATAGATGAAATATGTTTCATAATAATGAGGAGACTACTGTAATCTGCAAAAGAGGAATGCGTCGTTTGAGATCAAGTTAGGACAGGACGAGAGGGTGGGTGTGTAGTGAGGATTAGTAGTGATACAATGGTTAGCTGGCTTCCTCTTTTTTTTCCGCTGAAGTAATTTACACCCCCCAGGCTTAAGTCTTTTTTTTATTTGACCCGCCCCGATGACTGCCGACACATACTAAATAACCACATAAAGATCAGTCAGTAGGGCACCAGTAGCACTGTGAACCAGGGCATCATCGGTTAAAGATATAGAGATAGGTCTCATGTTGTCTCTTAGTCTGAGGATATATTCTTCATCATGAATGACATCTACCTTCCAGGTGGGTTACTATATTACCATACTGCTGTGACTACCACGTCTATAGTTATCATGGCAGACAAATAGAAACAGTGGTGTAATTTTTATTTTAGCTACTTTTAGTACTCTGAACAAAGAACTGACTCTTACCTACAGTATTGACATGCTTTTTTATCAGAAAACAATTGAATCATCAAGCTTCTGAGAAAAAGAAATGACAAAACAAATATTTTACAAGAATATAGAATTCGATGACCTTAGATGACTTGACTGGGCAAGGCTACTGGCTATTCTTTCCCAACTTTTCGAATAATTCAGAAATAAGGTTCAAGAATCAACAATCAATTGACACATTAGGCCTTATCCTGGAGAGGAATATTGATCCTGATTGATTCTGTTTGTTAGTGGTTATTTGTGTGTGTGTGTGTGTGTGATTGAACGTCGATTTGGAAAAAAGCTTCTGCTAAATGACTAAATGACTAAATGTAAATGATAGTCTTGCCCCAGCTGTTCCTGTTGATTTCATGAGTGTCTCTTGGTGCTTGGTTTCAGGCAATTAGGTTTCATGTCCTCTTTTCTTTCTGATAGTAAGCATAAATGCAGTTCGCTTCTTCTCTCTTGTTGGAATTGTGCCAAGATGATTTCTGGAAATGAACCCTAGAAGCTGTTTTGACATCTCGGTGTTGGTTATTCATTTGAAAAATGCACACCCAGAAGATTTACTTACAGCAAATATTATTTTCTTTATAAATAAATCATTTTTTATTATGTTTAGAAGTGGTGAATGGGTGTATGGTGTGAATGTGTATCTAGTCACCCCCACTGCTTCTGACAATCCACATTTAATATAATTTTGCCTAAATATGCCATTTAATATTATGCAGGTTCGTAATATGAAATGCTTGGTATTATATTGATGGAATATAAGTCATGGCTATCATTTATGTTACTATATTTTTGCAATACAGTGAACCTGAAATGCAGTCTGGCCTTCACTCTGTTATTAGGTAAGGATGTAGAAACACTTCTATAAATAAGTCTGAAAGATTTGGTTTCTGTCATCCATGTATCTCCATCTTTTGCCCTCTCTTTACCTCTCAAAATCTCTAAGCAGTTTCTGTAGCCTTAGCCAACATTAGGCTCATGAATGGGACTCATCGGTGTGCTGGAAGAGTTGAAGTTCTTCACGATGGTCAGTGGGGTACCATTTGTGGAAGTCATGCCTGGAAGGGCAAGAATCCTGAAGTGGTCTGCAAAGAGCTTGGCTGTGGGAGAGTTCTTTCGACACGAAGTTATCAGACCAGAGAGGTATCTCAGCATGTTTGGCTTGACCAGGTTGAATGTGATGGAAAGGAGTCAACACTGAAGAACTGCGGCCACGGGCCTTGGGGGTTCCATAATGCTCGCTGTGAACACAGCAATGCAAGGGTTCTCTGCTCAGGTAAGTGAACATGGATTGATAGGTGCAAATTCACCCTAGTTACCTCAGGACTCCGGAGATGCATATAAGTATATTTATTTGACAAACAACAATTTTAATCGGGCTCACTCCCAGCACAAGGCTGAAAGTGAAGCCATATTAAACACATCGCACAAGGTTTATATAGACAGAAGTTTAGTGTTCAGTAGGGATAACCACATAATGGATTTCTGACGTCCGTGGAAAGGATGGAAGTTTTGCAAGGTCGGAAGAAGCACAGTTCGACCTTTCTTATCACCTCTGGTCTAAACATGCTCTTGTACATATGCAGACTAAGTGGCACCTGACTTCACTCAAATTACACTCTACTCAGGCCTATTATTGTAAAAAAAGGGTGAGAGAAAATGCAACAGTGTTGGTCCTATTACACCCATTTTGGAAACTCCAGCTCACCACATTGTAAACTAGGCGTGTTAGCAACAACACTAATATGACATACAGCCCAGGATTGGGTAAAACTAATATGACACACAGCCCAGGGGTTTTCATGGATCAGGTTAAATAGGCTTCACAGGTGTTCTGTGTACACTGATCTATCAAACAGAGATCATGAATGCAACATTGCAAAACCATTTATGTTCACTTGTTAAAAAAAAACACATCACATGCCACTTCCAACCACTAGATTGAATATGCCTATGGACTATAAACATTAGTGCACTAGATGGAATGTGCCTATGGACTATAAACATTAGTGCAGAAGAAACAAGGTTCTCACGCACCACAATGTGTGCTGCAGAATGTCCCTTGTGCCTTGTCCTGTGTTTCCATAGATACCAAAAACATACTCTGTGCATCTTTGCTAATCATCGCTGTGGGTCTTCCGGTACCAAGCATGGATTCATCTTACATTCTGTATCTGAAATGAGGTTGATGACTTTAGTATTTAGGACTTCAGTATTTATGAATATTATTTATGTGAAACAGCAACAGTACAACATACAAGTGCGTCATCCTAGCTAGCCACTGTCTCTGAGCTGGTCATAGCCCTTAGCCCTTAGGTCAGTAAATCAAGGACATTCCTTGAAAGGTTTCTGCTATTCTGTAAACGGTAATAACTGTCAACAACAATTTTGTTTCAACAAAACACACTCAGCCAGTAAGATACAACTTGATATTTAAATTGCAATACTCAGTAACACCTCGACTCTCTGCCTCCTCATTTTCAGACACCCCCGATTCAGCTAAGGCAGTGAGGCTGGTGAACGGGTCTGATGGCTGTGCTGGCCAAGTGGAGGTTTATCACGAGGGACAGTGGGGCGCCGTGTGTGATCATAACTGGAATATCACCGATGCTGAAGTGGTTTGCCGAGAGCTGGGCTGTGGCTATGCCCTCGAAGCATCCAAATCTGCACGGTTCGGACGGGGATCAGGGAAGATCTGGTTAGATGAGGTGAAGTGCAATGGAGTGGAGCCAACACTGAAGAACTGTAGTCATAGGGGTTGGGGAGCTCATGACTGTTCACATGCTGAAGATGCTGGGGTGGTCTGCTCAGGTAGGTGATGCTCAGGTAGGCTCAGTCGTGTGCCTGTGTAAAGTGTGTATATTACAGGTAGTTGTTACTGAATCGATATTTGTTAAATGTAATTGGACTTAAAGTACATCAAATCTTATGTGTGTCTACATGTATGTGGCCAGAATACTTGGGAGGTTATACCCAGGACATCTTTCAGTTGTAATATGCTTCATTTCCTGGGTGTAGCTCTGTGAAAATGTAGATCACACTGTGATGACTGCTGGTGTTAGTATGCGGTTTGGCTAAGGCTACCTGTGACTTCCTTTTATGACAGTTATGACAAGTGCTGACGCACATTTTCTGAAACTAGGTGTCATTTTTTTCAAAACTCTACACACAATTAGCCAAACTGCGCACACAAAATGCAAAACACATCACATCTCCCACTGGCCCTATGCTTTGTCAGTATACATTTACATGGGCTACTTTCCACATTCAGTACTTGTATGATTATACTCTCTCCCCCCGCCATCTCTCATTGTCTGTTCGTGCTGAATGGTGTTCATGTGATTCTGTCTTAGCTGTTCGTGCTGAATGGTGTTCATGTGATTCTGTCTTAGCTGTGAGGCTGGCGAACGGGCCCCACCGGTGTGCAGGCAGAGTGGAGGTTTTCCACAATGGAGAGTGGGGAACAGTGTGCCATGACTTCTGGAACATGACTGATGCTGCAGTGGTCTGTAAAGAGTTGGGCTGTGGGGAAGCCATTGAAGCGCCACATTCCGCTCATTTTGGGAAGGGATCAGGGAGGATTTGGCTGGATGATGTGTTATGCACTGGGAAGGAGTCCTCACTGATGAGCTGTGGTCATTTACCTCTGGGGACCCATAACTGTGGTCATCACCGGGATGCAGGGGTTATTTGTACAGGTAAGTTACAATAGAGTCCTTCAATAAACAAATCTCGAACAAACTTTTCAGTTTCAGGTGACTGAAATTAAATCTTTCTGTTTTCAGAGTGGATCACTACGATGATAGAATGCAAGGTAAGCCTGGAACAACGGTCATAATCAGAATTAGGTTTTATTGGCCAAGTAAGTTTTCACAAACAAGGAATTTGACTTGGTAAATGTTTACAAACCATAGGAATTGGGCCATTCATTATGTTCTGTTAAGTCAAAAGTCCAGTACAATATATATTTTAAAATATACAGCTTTCCAGAATGCTGCAGAATATTACATTGAATTGAATGGAAGATCCCAATGTTGTGAGGTCCGATATTTCTTCATAATGACTGATGACCGCTGCCACTGGCAACCATTTTGTGCTTCTGATTTAGATCTTTCATGTCATTACGCCAAGTAGTCCATTCACTTATCAACAACTCGGACATCCCGTTGTGGTATTCGGACTGACAATTCTTGATACAAGATGTATCTGCAGATGATGTATCTGATATCGATACAAAATTCCCCAACATGTGACATTCATCCTACCAAATTTATGGAAATACTTAATTTAACTGGTAATCATCTCCGAAATTGGATGGTAGACGGGATCTAGAAAACCATTCAAAATAATATTTAGTGCAATTTCGTTTTGGCAAGTAAACATAAAATAAGCAGTTACTCCAGTGCGTGTCGGAGTCCTGATCAATCTGTCGGGATTTATTTTTCAAGAATGACTGACAAACTATATTGTCTCTGATATATGTACTCTAATACAAATACAATACTCCTACTTTGTGTTGTGTTTGTTGCCTTTTCAATCAATTCCTGGTAGTTTTCTGGTAATGCTTATAGAACCGAATTCTTCACTGTGTTTAGTTTAGTCTCGTCTAAGTGTCGTGCATTTGGTCCAACCCTACATTAGCAGTGTGACAATCAGTAAGGGGAAGTCTGTTTCAAAACCAAGGGAAGTCCCATGTTGCAATACACGTCTCCATGACCAAAGCAGTAACTAACACTGTTTTCACAAAGGTGTTTTTTTATTTCTGTGTCTATATTAAATTATCTAAACAGTTAAACAGTCTCGAATTGATTGAAAATGTCAGGATATAGAATTTGTGATTGCACATTATTGTTCAAATTGACATTGAGTTGTTGCTGGTGTTGTAGGATCTGAAGTGTAAACTCCAGTTTCTGCGTGAACTGCAGGAGAAATCATATGTGTCCACAGTGCTTCCAGAGCAGGTGAGTCTCACGTCATAGTGGTGTCAGCCTGTCCCTGCTTGTTTTACAGTTTCAAAAAATGTTTATGGTGCAGAGAATATATGGACAATAAAATGGCATGAAGTTTTTTTGGGGGGGGTTTTCTAGCCTTTATTCGCCAGGACAGAAAATTAGTGGGAGAGGGAGATGGGGAGTGGGCTTTAGAAATGAGCCTGGGTCCTCATGGTGTGGTGTGGGACTCTTGTTTTGATACTTAGGCCCTAACTCAAACTGGACCTGTGTGTGGTGTGGGACGCTTGTTTTGATACTTAGGCCCTAACTCAAACTGGACCTGTGTGTGGTGTGGGACACTTGTTTTGATACTTAGGCCCTAACTCAAACTGGACCTGTGTGTGGTGTGGGACACTTGTTTTGATACTTAGGCCCTAACTGAAACCGGACCTGTGTGTGGTGTGGGACTCTTGTTTTGATACTTAGGCCCTAACTCAAACTGGACCTGTGATTGGTGTGGGACGCTTGTTTTGATACTTAGGCCCCTAACTCAAACTTGTGGTCATGTTTCATCACAGCCTACACAAGATTACAAATGTATTCCTCTTTTAGGTAACAGTTTGGGTATTTCCATTTTGTTGTTTTTTCTGCCCACAGGTAGTGTCAGAGGCACTGGATAATTTACTGAATACTAACCAACGGAATCTGACATTACATGGGGGTGCTGTGCTTCAATCTGCCGAGTGGCTGGCGTCTACACTGGTGCAACCGAGTCTCACCAACAAGACCATTACCACAAGTGCCACAGGTGTGGATCAGACCTAGCCTGACGATGTCATACTCATAATTCTATTCGCTCAATTGGATCAACGTAGTCGTCATCGGGGCCAGCTGATAAATACAATTTTTACCGAATCCCGTAGGAAGGACGGCAAAAACATATTTTCGATCGACAAATGCCTTGATCTCGTTTCTCTGTTCCTCTTTCAAAATGAATGCGCTGTCGATGTCTTCTAAAACATCTCTATCTACACATATCTCAGCTCTCCAGCGGCAGCCATGTTTGTTGAAAACGAATTCAACCCAAATGACGTGGTTGATTACGTTACGGTTGATCATATGTCCATCATCGTATAAAGCCCGCCCTGACAATTTCATTGGTCTGATCAAGTTTTTGATCGGGCATAATTTCTCCCCAACGGAGCAATGCTAGACCGAACTTCCCAACCTAAAATGTTGTGGGCGGGGCTAAGTTCGTCTGCCATCCAGGCTAGGTCAGACCAGGTGTTTCCCTCCAACCATAGATGGCATGACTGGGCTGTGTGATTGATAACTCTTCTTTTGTTACAGAGTTACAAATTGTGAGCATTGGACCAAATGCCTCTCTAACAGGACCCTCTCAACTGAGGACTTCTGATGCTCTTCTAGACATTGACCTCCTTGGAATCGCCCAGAATAACGACGGTACTCTCATGCCACACACAATTTCAGTTAACTGGTGTGCATTAAGTCCTGATCTATTCTGTCAGTACTTCTCCATATCACGTGTAGGGTAAATACATTTCTAGCATAAAACATTTTGAAAGTTGCTTTGGGATATCAGGCTCCTCCATACAAAGAACTTTCTGTCTGTTTAGCTCCTAACTTCTCCACCTCTGGATTTGTATCCTGCTACCTCCTCTCCCCTCATGCCTTGCCCTGTCTTTTACAAGTGGAACAAACTTTCCTCACTTTTCGTCTAGGTTCTGCATCTGTGGTGCTGATGTCCTACAACAATATGCAGGATGTCCTTAAGGCCAGCCTCTTCAAAACAGAAAATGATACAGTTAAGACCATGTTGTCCAAAGTAGTATCCATCATCTTACCGAGAACTCAGGACAAGACACTAACTGATGGAGTGAACATCACCTTCCAACACGTCAATGTGAGACTCCAGTTTGTTTCATATGACAGTTTAAATAATGTTAGAGTCTTTGTTTTACTCGAGCTGCAATTACAATTTCATCGACACATGCACATCACTTGCACCAAAGTCCCAGCAGATGCTGTTGATGGTCTGATTTTAGAATGTGATCGAATCCAGTGCCAGTATTTCTATATTTCCTCCAGGTGAAATTAACCCATCTCTTATTCATCTAGCCCTCAGGTCCAATGGGGGAGGTGTCCTGCGTGTACTGGAATGTCAGTTCTTGGATAGAGGACGGATGCCAAGTCAGCCAAACCAACACCGGATTCACTGTGTGCACCTGTGTCCACCTGTCCACCTTTGCTTTGATCATGCAAACAGAGAATAATTACCATATTACATTTAAGGTCGTTATGCAACACAGTTGTACAGTATTATGGTGATTTCTCATTTATACAAAAATTATTATAATTATTATAGACAAATTATGATCATTTGATTTTCAGGGAGATCCAATCTTGGAGGCGCTGAATACCGTCTTGGTGTCCATCGGGTTGCTGTTCCTGATCGTGGCTGTGTTGACCTTTGCGCTCTGCCATTTTAACCCCAGAGTGACCAACGCAGCTCGTCTGAACCTCTGCATCTGCCTGCTGCTAGCTCATTTCCTGTTCCTGCGCACCCAGAACTACCTGCATCTTATCCAGCCCAACCAGGTGGTTATTATTTGCAATAACACATGTTGGGCTATATTTGAACTATCACCTATTACCAACTGTTACCAAAATTACCCTAAACAAAATGTCAGCATTAAAAGGGATATGTAGATTATTCTCAATCCGATAATGTTGTAAACAACCCTAAACATTCGTCCAGTTTTATACAAAGAAGATTGGTAGTTGAAATCCATGTTGGATGGGCATCTCCTCAGCCATCAGTGCGATCAGGATTCAGTGGTGTTGCAGCTAGCAGGCCTTAGCAGAAGCTACTTGCTTAGCAAGCTAATTTTAGCTAGTTGTAAAGCTAGTAGACTAGTATTACTTGTTGCTAAATCGTTTTAATTAAAATATAATCTCATCCTGAACTTTGACGTCGGCTCACTCTACAATGTCATTCATATTACAGTAAACTGCAATAATTTCCGAGTCGAGTTGAAAGAAGAAATCCCTGAATAAAGGCTGTGAGAACCTTGTTGCTCTCTCCCACCTTCCCCCTTTTTCCTTTACCATTCACTTTCACCAATTAAGTGTGGGTGGTATAAACAGATGATAGGGGCAATTTAGATATTAAGATAAAGAAAAAGAATATAGAGAAATTCATTCATCAGAGAAACATGGAACAGAGGATGATTAATCATCTAAATGACCACTGTTGTATCTGAAAGTGTCAGTACTAGCTATACACGGAACGCCAATCACAGCCTCAGTGTCCCCTCAGGTGCTGTGTAAGGTGCTCTCAGGGGTCCTGCACTTCCTCTTCCTGTGCTGCTTTGTGTGGATGTCCATGGAGGCCCTGCTGCTCTTCCTGTCCGTCAGGAAGCTCAGACAGGTCAAACCCAATGATCGGGCGGGGCCACACTGGAGGTACAAGCTCCTGATTGGCTATGGAATTCCACTGGTCATTGTGGCCGTGTCTGCCGGGGTGATGCCAGATGGATACGGAAGTCAGCAGTGAGTAACACGATGGGAGCAGCAATTGCAAAACTATAGTTAAGATGTCGAACTTGTATATAGATGTATATTTACGGTATTTGTCTTCTGCGTAGGTGCTGGCTCCTGACAGATGATGGGTTCATATGGAGTTTCCTTGGTCCTGTTTGCGTCATTATTACGGTGCGTATGAAAAAGGGATAAAACTGGCAACAGAAATACACTGGGAAACGTGATGTAACTGAAACCACTGTCTGCTTGCCTCTGTTACCAGGGCAACATCATACTCTTCGTTGTCATCACGGTCACTCTCCACTCCACTCTAAAAGAGGCACGCAGTGATGTGTCTAAGGTGAAATACACCAGGTAAGATGTAAATGAAGAAGATTTATGTGTATAGGGGAAATACCCACTGACACACACACACACACACACACATCTAGAGCTAGACTACATACACACAAACAACAAACACAATCACAGCTCATAGTAAATAAATGTCACACTGCATTTATAGGCTTCTTGATATTCACACAGCTTTGTGTGAGGTCTGTGGAGGTTTACCTTAACAAAACATGTCACCCTCCATTGCAGAGTCCTGCTGTTCAAAGTCATGGCTCAGTTTGTGATCCTCGGTTGCCCCTGGATACTTGGCCTGTTCACAGCCAGCAGCAAAGTCTTGGAAGTTCTCTTCATAATTCTCACCTCGCAACAAGGGACTTTCATCTTTCTTGTCCACTGTCTCCTCAATGAAGAGGTGAGTTAGCCTTTAACATCTGCTCCGTCTGCTGTATATTAAATATATATTTGATAAAATCCCAGTGTATCTGTATCAGATCCCTGGCTTCATTTGTTTCGAATTCCAGAATACTCATTGTTCCCTCTCTCAACATCTCCCCTTTCTTCCCTTCCGTCTCTCCCCAGCCCTATGGTGCTGTCATAAGGTTTATAAGAGGCTCATTGTTACCGTCATTTTCTTTATAGTTGTCGCCTATTTTGAACAGTAATGGTGTCACTGGCACGTAACATTTAGTAACATTATGTAACAGTTAGTCGACATGTTGTACAAAAGTCAAACTCTGGTATTGGCAGCAACGTATGTGAGTGAGATGGACTAAGTAATAACTAAGAACTAATCTGCATGCGTAACACGAGCCATGTTCTCTTGCTCTTCCCAGGTGCGGCGTCAGTACAAGCTTTGGTGGCAGAAAGTGAGTCCATCTAAGGAGCCTGGGCGGACCACCACTACCACCTTGGTATTAAACGAGTATGAGAGTGCCAGCGGGAGTACAACATGTGGAACGTCAGGCCCACAAAAGAAAAGCTGTAGTAAAACTTAAATTAATAGCCAGTTAATAGCAACCAACAACAAACTCCAGGGTTCTATAATCAACCATATGAAATTCAGTATATGCCTGCCAGTCATTTTGCAATATAGAAAGGAGCAATAAGACTCACATTTTGCTTTCTTGCACATGTAAGATACATTTAAA
This sequence comes from Clupea harengus, assembly GCF_900700415.2. Lineage (NCBI taxonomy): Eukaryota > Metazoa > Chordata > Actinopteri > Clupeiformes > Clupeidae > Clupea > Clupea harengus. The sequence continues at coordinate 7,143,303 of NC_045177.1, forward strand.
AGGCTACATATAAAAACTGTCAAATGGAAGATAACAAGCAGTGTTAGATGCAATGATGAAAAGCAACTGTCAGATAGAAATGTACCAGACAGTCAGCAGATCAATGCACTGGGTCAAAGGCAGTTAGACAGTTGAAATGTGGAAACCACCTAGGTCGCAAGAAAATATGATGACAGCAGAAAAGTAAAATACAGAAGTTCTGTTAAACGGACAAAGTCCAAAAAAGGCAAGAAAGCACAGTGCAGGGTGGACATCGAGACATCGGCTGAAGGCCACATACCACTAAGTGACATCACCACTGGGCCAATAAAAGATCGAACATTTCCTGAAGCTGACAGAACGCGCCTTCTCCAGCTTTTGATGTATCACTGTATTGAAAGCTGTATTGCTATTATTATTTGCCAGTAAAAAACGTGTCTTGTATAACGAACGTCTCGTCCGGTGGCTCCTTCCTAAACCAGCACGCAAGAGAAATACTTAACACACAGCATCCTAATACAAAACTCCTCAACTCCTCCTCCTCCTCAACAAACTTAGCCCTTTATAACTATTCTTTCAGCAACAATTTGGGCGAGCTACACGCGAACCAAGCCCCCCATGGAAAAAAAAACAACGAGTGTGCAACACACACACGCGTGACACGCACTGCAGCAGGCCACCTACAGGCATGCTACGATTGAACAAAAATTCCATTAGACTATAATCATTTTCTTTTCCGAACTGACAAGTATTGGGATATTCAAAACCAGCAAACTTATAGCCAACACACAGGTCAAAACACATACACATTATTAAACTTTAGTTTTTACAAAGGCAGAATATATACAGACATGAAACATAGGCCACAACAAATGCCCTTGCCTATTTAAATCATCATCGGTCTGTTCTTATCTTTAGCAAATCTGGCGATTACTTTGTTAATGTAACAGGTTAGAAAAGCAGGTTTAAATAATTGCACAAGATAATCTGTTACCTGTATTTCAGTTTCTTCTTAATCTTTTATTTTGATATCACAAGCACACTGGTATTGATGGTCTCTGGTAGCCCCCCCCCTGTCTCCCCCTGTTTTGTTCCTCTCTCCCCCCTTCCTCTTTCCTGTTTGGTATATGCTGGGAATGAGGTAGGTGGTTAAGTTTTAGTGGGATAGATAATCCAATAAATATTGCCTTTAAAAATAGGCATCTATGTTATTATATATCTTCTTATAACTTATTATTATTATATGTATTATATATCTGAACTATTTATATGATATATCCCTCTGACATATTGTTTATATGTTTTTCCCTTTTGTTACATGTGGGGGCTAGCATTGAGAGTGAAGCTAGGATACGGTAGCTCACCAAACTGTGTGTCTGTTGGTGTGATTTCACAGGAGTGATACGAAATAAAGATACATCTCGAGTTACACCGGTTACATTAATGTAAATCTCGACGTCCCTCTGGATGCACAGCAGCGCTAAGTTAGACAGCCGCTCATCTCCCATGCTTGATCGCAAGAAACTCTTTCAATTTCAGACGGCTGAAAGGCCTCACTTCCTTAGCACTGCTTATCGGAAATTGTCAAGTAAATGCGATAAAGAATGGCAAGGTTGGGGAAAGCACGGCCCATGTTGTTTTCAATGAGAAATGGTAGCATGCTGTGTGTGTTTAGTTCATGTTTTTCCATGCTCAGCTCACGGTACATAGTACGAAATGTAACAAATTAATCAACCACATCATCGGTCTTAGACAGATCCTCCGAATAGAACTCCGCAAGCGCTCTAACTTTCAGAGCTTCCTCCTCTGCTGCTCTTGTAACTTTTCTCTTTGTTTGCATGCACCACATCCGCTTAATATATAATATTATTGTCGTTTAACATGGGCTACGGGAGCGGCGCTAATCGTTACTGTAAATCACGTTAGTTTACTCAACGTCTGTCTACTGTAGGCTACGTCTACTGTATGCCTATGTCTACTACGTCTCTATGTCATGTAAACAAATTAAAAATGTATATATATTTTGACATTGTGTTTGTTTAGTGTTTAGTAATAAAACCATAACAAATATTACGCGTACTTCCGTGATTTGTTACAATATGGAGGCCTACATTAGACTAACTTTTCCACAAATGTCCGTTTCTCCCTGGGCCCTGCAGTGATTATGCAAGAGTCACAGCTCAACAACTTCCAGCAGAGAAAACTCAGCAGTCCTCTAAGGAGTAAGCACAGGGTCCAGATATTTGTATTGTTTAAGTGTATCCCAGCTGTAGGACAGACAGGAACGTATGTACCATTTTTAAGTCGTATGTGATTCATCTCAGACTCAAACCCTTACAACATACCTTTTCTCCAGAGGGGGAAGCCCTTCCACTCAGTTGTAACCCTACCACATCGGCGCCTCCTCCTCCTCAGCCAAAACCTAAGGCTACTTGGGTCACTATTCTCCTTATTCACGTCGCGGCCATATTGAAAACGAAAACGAGGCTTGGTTGGGTAAACCCGACCGGAAGTCATTATCTACCATACAAAGAGTAATGATGGACGGAGAATGGACCACAAATCTTCTGCCCTTGCTCCCTATAACCGCGGCATTAATAGATTATTTTTTGCAACTCACCGTCAGCATCAGATTGTTGTCAGTGGTCGGAGACGTAGCGATAGTTGGAGACTTAGCGATAGTTGGAGATTTACTGGTAGTTGGAGATTTAGATTGTTTGCTGTTGTTAGTAGTAGGCTATAGATTATTTGAGATAGAGTTATGGAGCCAGTTAGGAAGAGAAAGTTGCACAAAGCACTTTCGCCCCCTTTTCACTGCCCTGCACTTTCACTGACCAGTTGTCCAAGAGCACTGTCACTACCCTTGGTTTTACAAACGTAGGCTACTGACCAGTATTCCAAAAGCACTTTAACTACCCTCTGTTACAACAGCATACAGAAGAGAGTAAAGATAATTTGCAGGCATTTTTATCCAAAGCATCGGATTGAAATGTACTTTTGCCAGGAATCGAACCTCCCTTAACACGCACAAGCTTGAGATGACATCCCTAACCATTGTGCCACCATATAACTTTCAATCTACATGTCAAACAATTATTAGAAAATGAAGCCTTAAATAGAAAAAGAAAGCCTTTATTGTCATTGTATTCTCATACAACGAAATTTGAATGAATCGAGGTAAGTTTTTTTCACCATACGTTTGTGTGCATGTTATTTTAGTAGGTCTTGCGCACCACAACAAATTGGGCAAATTCACTGTCCCGAGAAAATCTTTCCTACACCGTATTTCTATTGACCAGCAGGTGTCACTAGAGAGCGAACGAAGCTTCGAGTAGTGAACCTTTTTTCAACACGGCTGGAAAGCTTCGAAGGTTCATGAAGCTTCATTTCGCCATCACTAGTTATAACTAAAGATAAATCAATAAACAAGCAAAACCAACCAGGGCCCCATTCGTCATAAGGGTTGAAGCTAAGTTAATCAATTGTCCTTTTAGGCCGTTAACATTAGCGAGCTGATTGAGAACAGCAAATATCCGTTCGTCAACGGCTCATCCGCCTCCAAATCATGTGGTTAATTTCAAGTCGCTATGAATAAAAGTGTCTGTCAAATGACTAAATGTATTAATAACAAATGCAATAAATTGAAGCAGTGAAAATAAATTGTCTGTATTTCTCTCTATTCTTATCATGAGTCCACCTTAATCATTTTCTACAATAATGATATGCTATGGTGTACTAATAACACTCATATAATTATAAGTGCTTTGTTCTCCGCATCACCGACACTACAAAAATTTACCACTTGCAAAAAAGCGCAAGACAGTCAATGTTCGACTGTGGTGTTTGCAATAAATGACTCGAGAAGGTCTTGTAAATTAATTATTCCTTGTCAGGCTGAATCGGTAGCGCTCATACAAGAACCCATCATGATGGAATAATGGATCTTGGCGATCGCAAAGAACTCTCTCCCTACGTTAATCTAACTATCTAATATCAGTCCTTGGTCAATGGGATCCCTCCTTTTTCCGGGGGTGTGGCAAGTTTATCCAGCTACACTTAAGTTAGCCTGCCCTGGAGCAGGTTAGTGCTAATCGATATGTAACTATGGTGATTCATCAGAAGTTGCTTCCACAGTTGTGTTTTGTTTACACCAGTTTTACCTTCAAGTGAATCTGGATCCACAGTCTTGGGTGGAGCACCGGATATTTTATAGCATGCACTTATGACTGAACTGTATGATCACCTTGTGAGTGGATAAAAAAAAACACCTCTCCATTTAAACCAGAGCAAGCAACTTCATCTCTGGAAAATGTAGTTTGTAAGTATACTGACATGCTTTATATAAGCACTTGTAGTGAGCATGTGAAAGGAATTGAGAATGAGGAAAATGTGACACTAGCAAACTCACTAATTCTACACAAGTGGCCTGAATCTAGAGCTAGTTCTTCAGATTCGCCCGAATCATGTTGGGTATAACTTTGAATCATGAGAACAGAGAGTTCATCTGGTGTTTCTATGAATAGTTGAAAAATGTTTCATAATAATGAGGACACTACTGTAATCTGCCGAAGAGGAATGCGTCGTTTGAGATCAAGTTAGGACAGGACGAGAGGGTGGTTGTGTAGTGAGGATTAATAGTGATACAATGGTTAGCTGGCTTCCTCTTTTTTTTTCCCGCCCCAATGACTGCCGACACAGACTAAATAACCACATAAAGATCAGTCAGTGAGGGCACCAGTAGCACTGTGAACCAGGGCATCATCAGTACTAGAAGCCCACTGGAGGTTAAAGATATAGAGATAGGTCTCATGTTGTCTCTTAGTCTGAGGATATATTCTTCATCATGAATGACATCTACCTTCCAGGTGAGTTACTATATTACCATACTGCTGTGACTACCACGTCTATAGTTATCATGGCAGACAAATAGAAACAGTGGTGTCATTTTTTCTTTTAGCTACTTTTAGTACTCTGAACAAAGAACTGACTCTTAACTACAGTATTGACATGCTTTTTTTATCAGAAAACAATTGAATCATCAAGCTTCTGAGAAAAAGAAATGACAACACAAATATTTCACAAGAATGTAGAATTTGATGACATTAGATGACTTGACTGGGCAAGGCTACTGGCTATTCTTTCCCAACTTTTCGAATAATTCAGAAATAAGGTTCAAGAATCAACAATCAATTGACACATTAGGCCTTATCCTGGAGAGGAATATTGATCCTGATTGATTCTGTTTGTTTGTTTTTGTTTGGGTGTGTGTGTGATAGTCTTGCCCCAGCTGTTCCTGTACATTTCCTGTACATGTCTCTTATAATACTGCATAAATGCAGTTCGGTCCTTCTCTCTTGTTGGAATTGTGCCAAGATGATTTCTGGAAATGAACCCTAGAAGTTGTTTTGACATCATGTTGGTTATTCATTTCGAATAATGCACACCCGGAAGATTTATGTACAGCAAAGATTTTTTTTTATAAATAAAAATGTATTATAAATAAATCATGTTTCATTATGTTTAGAAGTAATTTATGGTTGTATGGTCTGAATGTATATCTAGTCAACCCACTGCTTCTGACAATCCACATTTAAATTTAATTTTCTCTGTTTGCCTGAATATGCCATTTAATATTATGCAGGTTCGTAATATGAAATGCTTAGTATTATATTGATGGAATATAACTCATGGCTAACATGGCTATCATTTATGTTACTATATTTTTACAATACAGTGAACTTGAAATGCAGTCTGGCCTTCACTCTGTTATTAGGTAAGGATGTAGAAACACTTCTATAAAAAAAGTCTGAAAGTCTGAAAGATTTGGTTTCTGTCATCCATGTATGACAGAAACCAAATCTCTTCATCCATCTCTTGCCCCCTCTTTACCTCTCAAAATCTCTAAGCAGTTTCTGTAGCCTTAGCCAACATTAGGCTCATGAATGGGACTCATCGGTGTGCTGGAAGAGTTGAAGTTCTTCATGATGGTCAGTGGGGTACCATTTGTGGAGGTCAAGCCTGGAAGGGCAAGAATCCTGAAGTGGTCTGCAAAGAGCTTGGCTGTGGGAGAGCTCTTCCGACACAAAGTTCTACCAGAGAGGTATCTCAGCATGTTTGGCTTGACCAGGTTGAATGTGATGGAAAGGAGTCTACACTGAAGTACTGCGGCCACTGGCCTTGGGGGAGCCATAAGGATCGCTGTGAAAACAGCAATGCAAGGGTTCTCTGCTCAAGTAAGTGAACATGGATGGCTTCTGACTTCACTCAAATCACACTCTACTCTGTGATTATTGTAAAAAAGGGTGAGAGAAAATGCAACAGTGTTGGTCCTATTACACCCATTTTGGAAACTCCAGCTCACTGCATTGTAAACGAGGCGTGTTAGCAACAAAACTAATATGACATACAGTCCAGGATAGGGTTTTTCATGGAAAAGGTTAAATAGGCTTCACAGTATTTATGAATAGTATCTATGTGAAACAGCAACAGTACAACATACACGTGCGTCATCCTAGCTAGCCACTGTCTCTGAGCTGGTCATAGCCCTTAGTTCAGTTAATCAAGGTCACTCCTTGAAAGGTTTCTGCTATTCTGTAAACGGTGATAACTGTCTAAGTCAACAACAATTTTGTTTCAACAAAACACACTCAGCTCAGTAAGATACAACTTAATATTTAAATTGCAATACTCAGTAACACCTCGACTCTCTGCCTCCTCATTTTCAGACGTCCCCGATTCAGCTAAGGCAGTGAGGCTGGTGAACGGGTCTGATGGCTGTGCTGGCCAAGTGGAGGTTTATCACGAGGGACAGTGGGGCGCCGTGTGTGATCATAACTGGAATATCACCGATGCTGAAGTGGTTTGCCGAGAGCTGGGCTGTGGCTATGCCCTCGAAGCATCCAAATCTGCACGGTTCGGACGGGGATCAGGGAAGATCTGGTTAGATGAGGTGAATTGCAATGGAGTGGAGCCAACACTGAAGAACTGTAGTCATAGGGGTTGGGGAACTCATGACTGTTCACATGCTGAAGATGCTGGGGTGGTCTGCTCAGGTAGGTGATGACACTCTGCTCCTGATCTACTATAACCCTCCTTTTATACAGGGGGTTTCCTCTTATGACCACGTATTAAGTCATGAGAAGTTGTCTGCATATCAGTGTATTTTAATGACCTGTTCCTCTTGTCTGCAAAGACTCAGTCGTGTGCCTGTGTAAAGTGTGTATATTACAGGTAGTTGTTACTGAAGTGATTTTTGTTAAATGTAATTGGACTTAAAGTACATACAATCTTATGTGTATCTACATGTATGTGGCCAGAATACTTGGGAGGTTATACACAGGACATTTTCCAGTTGTAATATGCTTCATTTCCTGGGTGTAGCTCTGTGAAAATGTAGATCACACTGTGACTGCTGCTGTTAGTATGCGGTTTGGCTAAGGCTACCTGCAACTTCCTTTGTGCTGAAACACATTTTTTGAAACTAGGTGTCATTTTTTTAGCCAAACTGCGCACACAAAATGCAAAACACATCACATCTCCCACTGGCACCTTTGGAAAGAGATATTTTCAACTCAGCAGTCATCAATATCACAACAAATGTCCTCCTTTGGAACTGTTATATGTCATGCATTTCAAGTTCAAGTTCAAGTTTATTATCATTTACTCATAAACAGCATTTATCAGTAATGAAATTCTTTGTGCTCAATGTCCGTTCAACTTAGAGAATAAATAAATGGAGAATGGAGTATCCAGCATACATAAATAAATAAATACTGGAGAATGGAGAAAAAGGGTAGGAAAAAGAGAAAAAAATTGTAGTGCAAAAAGATATTTCAAGGACAGTTCAGCATCCTGATGGCATGTGGGTAAAAACTATCCCTGTATCTGCTGGTACGGGACCTTATACTCTTGTATCGCCTTCCAGAAGGCAGGAGGGAGAAAAGACTGTGGCAGGGATGACTAGGGTCAGAAATGATCCGCTTGGCCTTCCTCCTGCAGCGCTGGCTGTAAAGGTCCTGAATGGATGGCAATGCAGTCCTTGTAATACGCTGTGCAGATTTGACCACTCTTTGTAGTGTCTTCCTGTCCTGGGCAGTGCTGTTGCCAAACCATGTTGTAATTCCACCAGTCAGTATGCTCTCAATGGTGCAGCGGTAAAAATTGGTCAGTACAGTGCAGTCCATGCCAAATTTCCGCAGTCGCCGCAGAAAAAAGAGCCTCTGTTTCGCTGTCCTTGTAGCCACACCAATATGGTGTGTCCAGCTCAGATCCTCGCTGATATTGATACCAAGAAATCTGAAACTTTTGAGTCTCTCCACAGCTGTATCCCCGATGTGAATGGGTGCATGTTCTCCCTGCAGCCGCCTGTAGTCCACTATCAACTCTATCACACTATCAACACTATCAACTATCCTGACACCAGGATGTCATTGTTGCCACCTCTGCTCTGTAGGCAGACTCATCACCATTCTTGATGCAGCCGATAATGGTGGTGTCATCAGCAAACTTAATGATGGTGTTGGAGCTGTTAGTGGTTGCACAATCATAGGTGAACAGGGAGTACAACAGTGGGCTTAACACACAACCCTGTGGGGCACCAGTGCTGAGTGTTAGTGTTAGGTGATGCTACCTAGCCGTACTGCCTGTGGCCTGTCTGTCAGGAAGTTCAATATCCAGCTGCACATGGAGGGACTGGTGTTCAGGTCCTGTAGTTTCATGATGAGCCTGGATGGTACTATGGTGTTGAAGGCGGAGCTGAAGTCGATGAAGAGCATCTGCACGTACGTGTTGTTCTGATCCAGGTGAGAGAGAGCAGTGTTCAAGACCAAAGCTACAGCATCATCTGTAGACCTGTTCGGCCTATATGCAAACTGGAGTGGGTCTAATGCAGGTGACAGGCAGGATGTAATGTGGTCTTTGACTAACCTCTCAAAGCATTTCATCACAACAGAGGTGAGTGCGACAGGGCTGTAATCATTGAGACAGCTCACTGATGGTTTCTTAGGGACTGGGATGATGGTGGCCCTCTTGAAGCTATTGGGGACGACAGACTGGGACAGGGAGTTAAAGATGTCACTGAACACCTCTGCCAGTTCAGGAGCGCAGGCCTTGAGAACACGGCCAGGGATGTTGTCAGGTCCTGGAGCTTTATGCACATTCACTCTCCTGAATGACTTGCACACATCAGTCACAGATACCTGGAGAGGGCAGCTGTCTTGCTCCAGCAGTACCTCTGACCTGGTGTGAGACTCAAATCGAGCATAAAAGGTGTTCAGCTCTTCTGCAAGAAAAACAGAGACCTCTGCTGGATGGCTCTTTCCTTTCTAATCAGTGATAGTCTTCAACCCACTCCACATGTCTCTGGTGTTGGATCCTGTGTAATAAGACTCCACTTTCTCTCTGTACTGTCTCTTTGCCAGCTTGATGGTTTTTCTGAGTTCATATCGGGCTATTTTGTACTCACATGGGTCTCCAGAATGATAGGCTGCTGTACGGGCTTTGAGTGCTGAAGACACTTCTCCATTCACCCATGGCTTCTGGTTTGGAAAAGTTCTGACGTTCATTCTCTGTACAACGTCATCAATGCACTTGCATATATAGCCTAATACAAATTCAGTGTATGCATGGATGTTAACAGCGGCATCCCGAAAATGAATTTGAATTCAAAGGCATTTGAATGGCAGTGCCTTAAAAAGGCACACGTTTTGCACAAAAAGTGTTTCATGAAATTGAAAATTGAGTGAAAGGCTGAGAATTAGCTTACAGTTTTACAAATTTGGTGTCAGGTTTTATGGTTTGAGTGACATATTTCAGAAATTGTGTGACATGCAAAACCTTTGTGTGTAAGCAGTTTTTTTAAATGTATTATACAGTGTTCTTGTATGACAAATGTCTCTCTGCCTACTTCTTCCTCACCATATGTTTTGTCAGTATACATTTAAAAAAAAAAATTGTTTTACTTTCCACATTCAGTACTCATATGAAATTGTTAGCATGTAACTTGTATGATTATACTCTCTCCCCAGCCATCTCTCTGCTTGTTAATGCTGAATGGTGCTCATGTGATTCTGTCTTAGCTGTGAGGCTGGCGAACGGGCCCCACCGATGTGCAGGCAGAGTGGAGGTTTTCCACAATGGAGAGTGGGGAACAGTGTGCCATGACTTCTGGAACATGACTGATGCTGCAGTGGTCTGTAAAGAGTTGGACTGTGGGGAAGCCATTGAAGCGCCACATTCCGCTCATTTTGGGGAGGGAACAGGGAGGATTTGGCTGGATGATGTGTTATGCACTGGGAAGGAGTCCTCACTGATGAGCTGTGGTCATTTACCTCTGGGGAGCAATAACTGTGGTCATAACCGGGATGCTGGGGTCATTTGTACAGGTAAGTTACAATAGAATCCTTCATATATTAGATCTCAAACAAACGTTTCAGTTTCAGGTGACTGAAATAAAATCTTTCTGTTTTCAGAGTGGATCACTACCATGATAGAATGCGAGGTAAGCCTGGAACAACGGTCATAATGTTTACAAAGCATAGGAATTGGGCCATTCATTATGTTCAGTAAACATTTAAAGTCCAGTACAATATGTATTTTAACTAGACAGCTTTTCAGAATGCTGCAGAATATTCCATTGAATGGAAGATCCCAACGTTGTGAGGTCCAATATTTCTTCATAATGACTGCTGAAATGACTGATGACCACTGCCACTGGCAACCATTTTGTGCTTCTGATTTAGATCTTTCATGTTATTGGCCAAGTAGTCCATTCGGACTGACAATTCTTGATGCAAGATGTATGTGGTCTGCAGATTTCGATAGAAAATTCCCCAACATGTGACATTTATCCTACCAATTTATGAAAACATTTAAATTAACTCTCTCCCTTGTAAGTCACTTTGGACAAAAGCGTCTGCTAAATGACTAAATGTAAATGTAAATGTAACTGGTAATCATCTCCCGATGGGATGGTAGATGGGATCTAGAAAACCATTAAAAATAATGTTTTGTGCAATTTCGTTTTGGCAAGTAAACATAAAATAAGCAGTTACTCCAGTGTGTGTCGGAGTCCTGATCAATCTGTCGGGATTTCTTTTTCAAGAATGACCGACGAACTATAATTACCTCTGATATATGTACTAATTATTAGAGTACATATATCAGAGATAATTATAGTTAGAGTCTAATACAAATACAGCACTCCTACTTTGTGTTGTGTTTCTTGCCTTTTCAATCAATTCCATATTGAGTCACTTTTCTGGTAATGCTTATAGAACCGAATTCTTCACTGTGTTTAGTTTAGTCTCGTCTAAGTGTCGTGCATTTGGTCCAACCCTAAATTAGCAGTGTGACAATCAGTAAGGGGAAGTCTGTTTCAAAACCAAGGGAAGTCCCATGTTGCAATAAACGTCTCTATGACCAAAGCAGTAACTAACACTATTTTCACAAAGGGTTTTATTTATTTCTGTGTCTGTATTAAATGATCTAAACAGTTAAACAGTTTTCTAATTGATTGAACATTTCAGAGCATAGCATTTGTGATTGCACAATATTGTTAAAATACACTTTGTAATGTTTAAAACCCCAGAATAAACATTGTAATCATTTCCCCATTATGAAATTCTCAGACTTTTACATTGCATTGTTGCTGGTGTTGTAGGATCTGAAGTGTAAACTCCAGTTTCTGCGTGAACTGCAGGAGAAATCATATGTGTCCACAGTGCTTCCAGAGCAGGTGAGTCTCACGTTAAAGTGGTGTCAGCCTGTCCCTGCTTGTTTCACAGTTTCAAAAAATGTTTATGGTGACGAGAATATATGGACAATAAAATGGCATGTTTGTTTTTTTTTTTTTTTTTTTTTTCTGGGGGCTTTTCTAGCCTTTATTTCGGAGTGGGCTTGAGAAATGAGCCTGGGTCCTCATGGGTACTGGACCTGTGTGTGGTGTGGGACGCTTGTTTTGATACTTAGGCCCTAACTCAAACTTGTGGTCGTGTTTCTTCACAGTCTACACAATATTACAAATGTATTCCTCTTTTAGGTAACAGTTTGGGATTTTCGATTTTGTTGTTCATCTCACCACAGGTAGTGTCAAACGCACTGGATAATTTACTGAATATTAACCAACGGAATCTGACATTACATGGGGGTGCTGTGCTTCAATCTGCCGAGTGGCTGGCGTCTACACTGGTGCGACCGAGTCTCACCAACAAGACCATTACCACAAGCGCCACAGGTGTGTGTCTGACCAGGTGTTTCCCTCCAACCATAGATGGCATGACTGGGCTGTGTGATTGATAACTCTTCCTTTGTTACAGAGTTACAAATTGTGAGCATTGGACCGAATTCCTCTCGAACAGGACCCTCTCAACTGAGGACTTCTGATGCTCTTCTAGACATTGACCTCCTTGGAATCGCCCAGAATAACAATGGTACTCTCATGCCACACACAATTCCAGTTAACTGGTGTTTATTAAGACCTGATCTATTCTGTCAGTACTTCTTCATATCACGTGTAGGGTAAATACATTTCTAGCATGAAACATTTTGAAAGTTGCTTTGGGATGCCAGGCTACTCCATACAAAGGACTTTCTGTCTGTTTAGCCCCTAGCTTCTCCACCTCTGGATTTATATCCTGCTACCTCCTCTCCAGCATGCCTTGCCCTGTGTTTTACAAGTGGAACAAACTTTCCTAACCTGTCGTCTAGGTTCTGCATCTGTGGTACTGATGTCCTACAACAATATGCAGGATGTCCTTAAGGCCAGTCTCTTCAAAACAGAAAATGATACAGTTAAGACCATGTTGTCCAAAGTAGTATCCATCATCTTACCAAGAACTCAGGACAAGACACTAACTGATGGAGTGAACATCACCTTCCAACACGTCAAAGTGAGACTCCAGTTTGTTTCACATGCCAGTTTTAACAGTGTTAGAATCTTTGTTTCACTCAAGCTGCAATTACAATTTCATCTACACCTACGCATCACTTGCACCACAGTCCCAGCAGATGCTGTTGATGGTCTGATTTTAGAATGTGATCGAATCCAGTGCCAGTATTTCTATATTTCCTCCAGGTGAAATGAACCCCTCTTATTCATCTAGCCCTCAGGTCCAACGGGGGAGGTGTCCTGCGTGTACTGGAATGTCAGTTCTTGGATAGAGGACGGATGCCAAGTCAGCCAAACCAACCCCGGATTCATTGTGTGCACCTGTGTCCACCTGTCCACCTTTGCTTTGATCATGCAAACAGAGAATAATTACCATATTTACAAGGTTGTTATGCAACACAGTATTGCTGGTTATTGTGATTTCTCATTTATACAAAAAATATTATAATTATTATAGACAAATTATGATCATTTGATTTTCAGAGAGATCCAATCTTGGAGGTACTGAATACCGTCTTGGTGTCCATCGGGTTGCTGTTCCTGATCGTGGCTGTGTTGACCTTTGCCCTCTGCCATTTCAACCCAAGAGTGACCAACGCAGCTCGTCTGAACCTCTGCACCTGCCTGCTGCTAGCTCATTTCTTGTTCTTGTGCACCCAGAACTACCTGCATCTTATCCAGCCTAACCAGGTGGTTATCATTTGCAATAACACATGTTGGGCCTTCATTTGAACTATCACCTATTACCTAGGGTGACCAGACGTCCTCTTTTACCCGGACATGTCCTCTTTTCGAGACCTAAAAAATGCGTCCGGCAGGGATTCCAAAAGCGTCCGGGATTTTGCCTTGTGTTTCTCTGGGTCTTTCACAAACTAGTTTTTACGCCCTTACACGTTTTGGAAAAGATATCTCCCTTACGTTACACCTTCTTGCGCGAGCTCTGACTGTAGAGAGAACTGTCATTGGTCGACCGTCTTCCCAGCGTTGCCAGATATGATAATTATCCTCCAAATACGATCATTTTGAGCCTACCAAAATTACCCTAAACTAAATGTCAGCATTAAAAGGGATGTGATTATTATCAATCCTATAATGTTGTAAACAACCCTAAACATTCGTCCAGTTTCATACAAAGAAGATTGGTAGTTGAAATCCATGTTAGATGGGCATCTCCTCAGCCATCAGTGCGATCAGGATTCAGTGGTGTTGCAGCTAGCAGGCCCTAGCAGAAGCTACTCGCTTAGCAAGCTAATTTGAGCTAGTTGTAAAGCTAGTAGACTAGGCTAGTAGATCCTATTACTTGTTGCTAAATCGTTTTAATTAAAATTAGTGCTGTCAAACGATTAAAATATTTAATCGCGATTAATCGCATTTATGTCATAGTTAACTCAAAATGAATCGTGATTAATCGCAAATTTGTATCTATTCTAAATGTCCCTTCGTTTATTTATTTTTTCCATCATTTTATTTTTATTTGAATGCCCTTATCAACTTATAAAAGTGGATTGGCTTGCTTTAGGCAAATGTTTTATTTTATTGAAAACCAACATTGCCAAACAGGGCGGTACAAAATAAAATTATAAAGTGCACATTTCAGGTAAACAAGGACTCAGCCTATAGTGCAGTTAAACCATGGCTTAATATTTTCTTTTTTTCAAGTTTGCTGGGAACAGCAGTCAGGCCTCTTATTTCAGAAACAATGAACCGTAACAGTTAGGTTACCAATAAAAGGTAAGCCTACTACTACTTTGCTTTCAGCCAGCTGCCTGTTGACATTTTCAGAATACAGTGAAGCTCGCTTCTTTTGCACAACACAACTTTTAAAAGTAAACTTTCCATTCAGAAGCTTTTTATCATCCATTTTGCCGTATCGCGCTCACCATTCACTCAAACCGTAATGTTAACCTACTACACAGTTTGCGAGGCCAAAAAGAACGTTAATCTAAAAAAAAAACTTGCGTTAATCTCGTGATAAAAAAAATTAACGCCGTTAAAATGGGTTTGCGTTAACGCCGTTAATAACGCGTTAAACTGACAGCACTAATTAAAATATAATCTCATTCTGAACTTTGACGTCGGCTCTATCTACAATGTCATTCATATTACAGTACAACTGCAATAATTTCCGAGTCGAGTTGAAAGAAGAAATCCCTGAATAAAGGCTGTGAGAACCTTGTTGCTCTCTCACGCCTTACCATTCACTTTCACCAATTAAGTTTGGGTGGTATGAACAGCAAAGCTATCCTACCTACCCGTCTAATATAGTGTAGACTACAATTGCAACTTTGCAACACGAAGATGTGAAAAAGAAGCTTGTTTTGACGTTTTTGTCGGCGGTCATATCACAAAAAAGGTTTCAACTCGCAACCCTGTGAAAGCTGCCAAGGATGTAGCCTTGGTTTTACAGTTGAGCCTACAACTAAACAAAATAATTATCAAAGCAGTAGCACTATGAGGCAAGATAAATCATAAATCATCTTTCATAGTAATTCATTTTTTGCAATTAAAATTTTAAAATGGAATATAAAAGATAGATTAGCAAAGATGAGTTTTAAAGACATGGGTCTACACAATTCCAGAAAATAGACTTTCACTAGAATGGAGAGAATCAGGTGGGTCATTCATTCCTCTACCGAGGCACAGTCTTGATTATGACTGATAATTGTCTTTGCTTTTGTAGCAAGAGATCACAATCACAATCAAGAATCATTCATCAAAGGAACATGGAACAGAGGATGATTAATCATCTAAATGACCACTGTTCTATCTGAAAGTGTGCAGTGGTACACTATCCAGCCTTGTCAGTACTAGCTATACACGGAACGCCAATCACAGCCTCAGTGTCCCCTCAGGTGCTGTGTAAGGTGCTCTCAGGGGTCCTGCACTTCCTCTTCCTGTGCTGCTTTGTGTGGATGTCCATGGAGGCCCTGCTGCTCTTCCTGTCCGTCAGGAAGCTCAGACAGGTCAAACCCAATGATCGGGCGGGGCCACACTGGAGGTACAAGCTCCTGATTGGCTATGGAATTCCACTGGTCATTGTGGCCGTGTCTGCCGGGGTGATGCCAGATGGATACGGAAGTCAGCAGTGAGTAACAAGATGGGAACAGCAATTGCAAAACTATAGTTTGAAGATGTTGAACTTGTATATAGATGTATATTTACGGTATTTGTCTTCTGCGTAGGTGCTGGCTCCAGACAGATGATGGGTTTATATGGAGTTTCCTTGGTCCTGTTTGCGTCATTATTACGGTGCGTATGAAAAAGGGATAAAACTGGCAACAGAAATACACTGGGAAACGTGATGTAACTGAAACTGCTGTCTGCTTGCCTCTGTTACCAGGGCAACATCATACTCTTCGTTGTCATCACGGTCACTCTCCACTCCACTCTAAAAGAGGCACGCAGTGATGTGTCTAAGGTGAAATACAACAGGTAAGAATATTTATGTGTATAGGGGAAATTCCCACTGACACAAACACACACATTTACAGACACACACACACACACACACATGCATCCAGAGCTAGACTACATACACACAAACAACAAACACAATCACAGCTCATAGTAAATAAATGTCACACTGCATTTATAGGCTTCTTGATATTCACACAGCTGTGTGTGAGGTCTGTGGAGGTATTAGAGATTTACCTTAACAAAACATGTCACCCTCCATTGCAGAGTCCTGCTGTTCAAAGTCATGGCTCAGTTTGTGATCCTCGGTTGCCCCTGGATACTTGGCCTGTTCACAGCCAGCAGCAAGGTCTTGGAAGTTATCTTCATAATTCTCACCTCGCAACAAGGGACTTTCATCTTTCTTGTCCACTGTCTCCTCAATGAAGAGGTGAGTTAGCCTTTATCATCTGCTCAGTCTGCTGTATATTAAATATATATTTGATAAAATCCCAGTGTATCTGTATCAGATCCCTGGCTTCTTTTGTTTCGAATTCCAGAATACTCATTGTTCCCTCTCTCAACATCTCCCCTTTCTTCCCTTGCTTCTCTCCCCAGCCCTATGGTGCTGTCATAAGGTTTATAAGAGGCTCATTTTCTTTATAGTTTGCGCCTATTTTTGAACAGTAATGGTGTCACTGGCATGTAACATTTAACATGTACATGTAACATTATGTAACAGTTAGTCGACATGTTGTACAAAAGTCAAACTCTGGTATTGGCAACAACGTGTGTGAGTGAGATGTACTAAGTAATAACTAAGAACTAAACTGCATGCGTAACACGAGCCATGTTCTCTTGTTCTTCCCAGGTGCGCCGTCAGTACAAGCTTTGGTGGCAGAAAGTGAGTCCATCTAAGGAGCCTGGGCAGACCACCACCTCCAACTTGGTATTAAACGAGTATGAGAGTGCCAGCGAGAGTACAACATGTGGAACGTCAGGCCCACAAAAGACACAACACGATTGAATCTGAAACATTAGGCTCCCTAAGGATTGTATTTTGGCATTGAGGAACATTAGCTGAAAATACTTAAACTACAGTCCGAAACTGGTACTGAGGATATACTTTCTGTAAAATGCAAGACATTTACCATAAGGGCCGATAAGACCACTTCATTTTATGTCCAAGTTTTATTCTGAGGTAGAAATATGCCACCTTGGGGCTTGGGATGGGTATCGTTTTTTTTTTTCCGATACCGGTGCTAAACCGATTCTTTTAAAACTATACTGGTGCCTAAACGGTTCCTGAACCGATACATTTTTTTTTTTAAAGCACAAAGCGACGATTGACGACATTAAAGAAAGGCTTTTTTTATTGCCAAGGCAATTTTTTTTCTTAAAATTGAACAATATATTAACTGTTTAAAGTATATTATCAATATAAATACATACAAAACACTTTGCTTCCAACTACAGCTTCAAACTTTTTAACTTCAAACTATGAACATTATATTAACTGTAAACAACAGTTTATAGTATACTTAAATCAATATAAATAAATACAAAAAACAGCTTCAAACTTCTTTTGCAAAAATATCAGCATACTTGCCTTTGGAGTCAAAAATGTATTATTTTATTTGCATTTATTTCATGAAATTTCACCATTTTATGATTTGTTTATACCTATCTTTTCTATCTTGTTTATAGTTAATCTTGTGACTTGAACACACTGAGTACGAGAAAATGTGTACTGCCCCTTTAAGAGACTACCATAGGTTAAGTTTAGCTGTCATCTCCGTTTATTTTTCAGTCTTCGGTTGCCGATCTGCCGTTGACTCTTGCCTTCTCTCCCCTCTTTTGACACAATTGTTTTGTTACATTTGCTGCACGTCGCGATGTTTTATTCTTTTTGTGCGAAATACAGCCACACTTTTGACCGTTTACTTTTCGGTATTTTCTCTGTTAAAAGATTGATGGCTAGTTCTGTTTGTGCTTGCTCTGTGAAATGCTGCCTGCTCCTTACTGTCAAAAGACTGTTGCTATGAAAACACCAATGAGCGTGAGCGACACAGGACAAAGTTTATATTGGGAGCTGGGGCAGTTTTACATGTGCCCCACGGAATCTGCCTAGCGACCCTGTTCAATTGGCTCAGGCACCGAAATGAACCCTCCCTGAAATTATCACACAATGCTCGTGCTGGAGAAGTTTGAAAAATATCAATATCGCCTGCAGGCTTCATGTATCCTAACATGCCTCTGCCTGAAATGTGCGCTATGAATTAATATAGTCAGAAAAGGTACGTAAGAATGTTCAACTCTCCTATGTGTTCTTCACAACTTCTGGATGTAGATGGGTCATTCATAGACTGTCCAAAGCCATATCCATAGCATTGTGATAACCCTGGTTTTCACTGACTGACACCAAGTGCCCGAGTAATGTATTTAAGCCCCTGTACTTCACCTTGAGTACTTTTGGCCTTTCATCTTCACAGTTTGGTAGACAGATATGTAAAGCTCTGTCGTCTTCTACAAAAACTTATCCTAGCAGGTCATTACTTAGTAAAGCTGCAGTAAAACTTAAATTAATAGCCAGTTAATAGCAACCAACAACAAACTCCAGGGCTCTGTAATCAACCATATGAAATTCAGTATATGCCTGCCAGTCATTTTGCAATATAGAAAGGAGCAATAAGACTCACATTTTGCTTTCTTGCACATGTAAGATACATTTAAAAGGCTACATACAGTATAAAAACTGTCAAATGGAAGATAACAAGCAGTGTTAGATGCAATGATGAAACGCAACTGTCAGATAGAAATGTACCAGACAGTCAGCAGATCAATGCACTGGGTCAAAGGCAGTTAGACAGTTGAAATGTGGAAACCACGTAAGTCGCAAGAAAATATGATGACAGCAGAAAAGTAAAATACAGAAGTTCTGTTAAACGGACAAAGTCCAAAAAAGGCAAGAAAGCACCGTGCAGGGTGGACAGACGACCAAGACATCGGCTGAAGGCCACATACCACTAAGTGACATCACCACTGGGCCAATAAAAGATCGAACATATCCTGAAGCTGACAGAACGCGCCTTCTCCAGCTTTTGATGTATCACTGTATTGAAAGCTGTATTGCTATTATTATTTGCCAGTAAAAAACTTGTACAACGATCGTCTTGTCCGGTGCCTCCTTCCTAAACCAGCACGCAAAGAGAAATACTTAACACACAGCAACCTAATACAAAGCTCCTCAACCTACCAGCTCTAAATGGCCATCTTCAACCCTCTCCACCAAACATCTAGTACGTCATCATGTCCTTAGTACATATGTTCATCATGATTCGGGTGTCAGCTTATTGCAGTTCCAAATATATATGTTTTTTTTTCCACTCCATAAGCTGTTTTAATATCAAAATTGCAAATATGTCTAAAGTGTATTTTGTTTAACATAACCATGTAATATCTTTATTTCATTGTATATATTATATTTCATTATTTTCCATTTTATCTTTTCTATCCTTGTCTGAATACTTTTGGTTTTGCCTATTAGGCTACCTATGTATGTGCATTCTGTAAATGTAGATAGGCCAACTTAATTACATTCATGAATATCGCAAAATCTTGCTGTCAATCACTAGTGCTTTATGGGTTAACCTTGCACGCATAATAAACACTTTTTTGTAAAAGGGTTTTATTATTTATACCTTCGACTAGAAAGTAATTGAAGTCAGCTGCCATACTGTTCTTTTGGAAATTCTAGTGGTTGGTTGTCACTGCAAAATAAAATGATAAAAGGACAAACTGATTGCAATCTTTGTGTCTGTGGTAGAAAACGTTTCAGCCTTTTCCTCATTACTGCGCAGCACCATCTGACTGTCTTTGCGAACACACCCCGCTTACTTGTTACCACAGCAACTTGACGCAACTTGTGACAAGCTGAAGCTGCCTGGTAGCAAGCTAGCTAGCTCGTTTGTAAATGATTTGAGGGTAAAAACAGTAACGGTACGGTATCCCATTTTCTAATTATGTACATTTAAAATCTCATTATTTTGAATCAGTTGTGTATTGTATTTCACGATTGTTGTACGATAACTGTCCTAGCCAGCTACTTCTGGTTTCTTGTCCTGCTTGCTAACGTTAGGCTATAGGTAAAATGATGTTCTTCAAAGCTATCCTAGTTATGATAGCAAGCCAAGTTACCTTGTTTTCTGAAAATAACCCTGTCTGGTGTGTCAGATGGAGCATCTCAGAAATGGACACGGGGGACTCTGGAACTGTCCACGAGCGTCCCAGTACAGCAAGGAAACTCAAGAAATGCTAAAAAGTAGGTGAATGCCTGTGCATATGTTTATGATATGTGTAGGCCTACATTACACTAACTTGTCCACAAATGTCCGTTTCTCCCTGGTCCCTACAGTGATGATGCAAGAGTCACAGCTCAACAACTTCCAGCAGAGGAAACTCAGCGGTCATCTAAGGAGTAAGCACAGGGTCCAGATATTTGTATTGTTTAAGTGTATCCCAGGTGTACGGCAGACAGGAACGTACGGTATGCACCATTTTTAAGTCGTATGTGATTCATCTCAGACTCAAACCCTTACAACATACCTTTTCTCCAGAGGGGGAAGCCCTTCCACTCAGCTGTAACCCTACCACATCGGCGCCTCCTCCTCCTCAGCCAAAACCTAAGGTCATCAAGACATCAGCGCCCCTGGCGGCCAAACCACTGAGACGGCAGGCTGAAACGTGCAAAGCGGGAGACAACTACAAAAGGGAGATGTTCCGCCCCAGTGCAACACGTATGCAGTGCGCCATTTGGTGCTAACATTCTGTTGTCCTATAATGCTAATCACATGCAGTGGAACATTATTTTTTAATTATCTGGGATGGATGCTCTAAAAAAAAATTGTGTACTCTGACCATGTTCTCTGAGAGTCTGTATTGTGTTCACTCTTTCAGGGGATCTGGAAAAAGAGAAGAAGAGATTGCAGAACATCTTGGCGGGTGTCCAAGAGGACCCCAAACCCAAAGGGTCTAGGAATCTATCAAAGGAGAAGTCTGTAGAAGAAGAGAAGGATAGATTTGAAGAGGGTGAGAAAAATACAATATATAAGATTGATTATTTAAAATAAAAAAGGGAGCAGTGTGTGATTCTGGTCAAAAGTTGTTGATATTTGAGCCCAATAGCCAATGAAATTCCCTTCCATGCTTCTAAAACAGTGTGGTGACTGGCTGGAATAGTGTATTTCTCGGTCGGTCCAAGCCACTTTGTTTGTTTTCCATTTACATAGCCAGTACGAACAAACACTGGAATTGTTTTGACAGACACTCAGAACAGAACGCTAGAGGACCATGAGGAGAAATGTGCTGAATTTGACAAAAAGTGTATTGGATTTTAATCTTTTAATCTTAGTCTAATCCATGGAAAGGAGTGCAGGTGAAGATGTGAGGTTATGTTTAGAAATATAATTGCTATCAGGATGTACAATGTCTTATCAACAATAAACTACATGAAAAGGCAAATTCAATTTAAAAAGTGAAAAGGCGTAATCATGAAGCATAAATTAAGTACACATACAGTCTCTTGCCACTATGAGATTGCATGTTGTGTTTGAGTATTAACATTTGTATGTTTTATATCATAGTTCTGGAGGAGATTGAAGATCGGAAACAGTTCTTAGAGGAGATGACCTCAGTTGGGATGGGTCATCATTACCAGAATGTCATCAATACTGAGATCTCACAGGTAACCCAGTTAAACCTTAGTGATTAACCAGATAATGATGATTTTATTGAATTGTTAAGAGCAAAAACGCAGGAACATTGCTTCAGATATTTGTTTTGATATGACTGGTTATTTCCATTGAAAATGGAACTTCAACCACAGGAGTTATTTTCACATGCAACAAAACTAAAGCTACTGAACACTTCTCAACCAATCAGTTAACTGGATACGATAGCAATCAACCAATCAGATAACTGGATACGATAGTAATCAATGCCATACTTAATTATAAAATGCAACACTGTCAGTAGCTCACTGTTAGAATTACGTCAATGTCCATCATGCACCAACTAACTTATTGCACTTGACCCGGCTGTCATTTCACAGAAAATTCGGGAGCTGGAGTTGATCGACAAGGCTCGCAGTGCCTCATTTAAGTCCCTCTTAAAAGAGGAGAAGAAAGGACAGAACTTCAGCAATGCCATTCACTCCCTCTGACACTTTTGGCAACAGTTTATTCAACGCATAAAAAAGACACACTGCCTTTTTTTCGTTTCGTGTTATCACTGACACAAAACTTAAAATATCATGGAGCCAATTTAAAACCTTTCAGTATGGACTTATGGATGATGGACCATCATCAATAGACTGGGAATCAGAAAACCCCCCAGATATTATCCTACTTACCAGTATTTCTGATTAAGAGCATTATTCAAATAAGTATTTCATTTCCTATGTTGTACTTGAGTGTTTGTTATTTTGTCAGTTTTGTTTAAACATATCACAAAGCTATAGGCCCATAGTTGACCGCTGCTGCTGGGAAGCTGGCTCCTCATTACGACTCATTTGTGGAGTGGCGCCCCCTAGTGAATAATGTTCAATGCTAAAATCTAGCCAATATCTTCTGATGTGAAGGTTCAAAGTTCACGAAATTTGACACGCTACATCGCTACCACTTTTTTTGAATGAATCTCTTCAATCACCCCTACTGGACCCAGTCATACATCTACAATGTGTTTGCAAGCCATAGCCCTTTCTATCAATCTGTTTGCTTTTGGTCAAAACTAAATGGTAAATAACACCTTCACAAAAAAATAAATGCTTTTTCTCATCCACTTATTTGGTTTGAAAAAAATCATTCATAGTGATGCGATACTTGACAGCTTAGTACATTTTCATAAAACAGAAGTTGTGATTATAAAAAATGCAAGGACAGTAGAATGTCAATTTGATATCAGATTCATCTTTGGGGGTCTTTTCTTAAGAGGTGTTTCAATTTGAAAAAGGTCTCTTACACATTAGAGCACAGATGTATCAAGCACACAGATGCATTTCTCTCAGTATAGTGAGACAATAAGTCCACCCAAACCTTCAAATCCAGTGATGAGGATCTCAGATATGCACATGTACGCGCACACACACACACACACACACACACACACAAACACACAAACACACACACACGCAACTTGGCCTCTAACTATAAACTTGACAGGTTAATACACACAATATTTGATCAATCTAAGAATTCGTTTTTGGGAAATTAGATTTTATGTTTGTGGTAGGCAACAGTTATTACCGTTGTAGGAAGTTATTGCGTTTGTGGGATTTTTACATTTAAAAAGTGCGGATTTGTATTACGTTTGTGGGTGTAACATTGCTTTTCAGTCTTCATTTATTAATTAGACATAACACTCCTGTCCGTCCCTGACCGAGACGGACGGTTCACTTGGTCCCCGGGCGCTGAGAAGCTGCCCACTGCTCCTGGGGGGTCCCGGAGGAAGAACGTCCCGAGATGGGAAAAAAGCAGAAGACGAATTCACTGCGACCTCAGGCCTGCGTGTGCGTGTGCGTGTGTGTGTGTGTGTATGTGTGTGTGTGTCCTGTCTCGCCTCCATATATAACACGTGTGTGTTGCACTGAGTCGTTTGTGCAATAAAAAACTGACAGCAGTCAGCCTTGTTTGTTTTGTAGCCTACACTTTTAGAATTTCATCTACAATCCTTTTGAAATAAATAAATAATAAGTGATAAAACATCAAAAAAGGTCAATTATGCATGGAATGTATATGCATACTGGAAATATTTTTCTTTTCTTGTCTCCTCCAGAAACAATTGCATACATTCTCGTAATACATGTTGTCATGCAATTACTGGAAATATACCAGTTATTTTTGACTGTTTCTTCACACCTTATGCTGGGATATGAGATGACGCAACTGGTAAAAATTGCTTTTGAACTGAACATTTGGACTATTATAAGATTTCTCTTTGTATTAAAATGTATATGTTATACGTTTTGTAGTGGTGCCATCTTTATTTGTATAGTTTTGTTCCTGTTTAATCCAGAAGTCACCATGCTTAGACTGGGGGTGCCTCGATATAGGTTTTCTACTTGTGTCTCATTTGAAAAGTTGGATCTGTCATGACCTGCTGGTGGCCTTCACAGAGGAAGAGTGGTCAGAGGTGGTCCATTGATAAGTTCTCTGAAAGTGGCATGCTCAATCAGTCAACCCTGGAACTTTACTTTCCATCAGGGCAGAAAGTCCTCAGAGTGAAGGATTCTAGACAGGGCAGCATCACACCCTTTGAAGAGGGCATCATGAGTGTCCTCGTGAGCAGGACATGTGGAACTGTGGGCAGACAGGAGAGTGGCCACGACACCTTTTGCCAATGGTGATGTTCTTGGTGATGAGCCACTGGTTGATTTCCTCCACCTAGTTCTTTTAGGCAGATGTGTCTCCACTCACACAAGATGAAGTAACTATGAGCTGTGTGGGCTTGCAGTGGTGTGAGGCCTAAAGCATTCTCTGGCATTGGAATTGTACTTTGGCCCAGACAGGCTTCCCAGTGCTTAATATTGTTCTCAGGTTTAGTGGTACACACGCTTCTACTACTACAAGATGACAATGATTGGAAAGTACACATACAGTACATACACATCATGCTATTTCTGCTCTAGAGGTATCTCCAGCTGGTTATGAGAACGTCGAGGCCATTACAGAGCCTGTACAACTGATCTCAACATCAATCCCTGGGAAGTGATTTTTATTTCATGAATTCCAGAACAAACCCAAGAATGAATGAGGAAATAAGAACCAAGGCAGGAAATTAAACTTTGACCTCACCCTTGTTGAGTGAAATCTACAGTAAACAAGTCCTCATGGCTAACGGCATAGTTTTGAGAATGGCCTTAAGGTAAAATACAGTTTTGTGATATTGTCAGGTGTACTACATTGTCAGTGTTTGTGTGATTACGTTTCGTAATGGTTTATAAAACATTATACTCCCCGGCCTCTTTCCTGTTGGCAGTATGCAAGAGAGAGATTCCGAAGTCCCCAGTAAGCGATGCCAAGCTTCTGTCATCTCTTTTTGCTTCTTCTATCTCAAACTTTGGGCTGTGTCCATGGAACAATTTTAGGCTCAAATGGAGAGGCAGTTGTTGCCTTTAATTTGTCTCCATCGTGTCTGATGTCTGCCATCCTTATTTAGACTTATTCTGAATGTGATTTCTTAAGGATAGTTGTAATACCGATGTATCAATAAATACTCAGTGTGACTGAACTCTATTTTTGTACCTGGTCACACATATGCTGACAATTAGTTCTATTTTTATGCAGTATATTGTCTCTCCTTCTTCTTTTTATAGGTAGGAGTAGAGTTGATGTCCCTTTTCTAATTGTATCAGTTTCTGGTGGAACTTGTATTTACCTTTTTAAACCTTATTCTGAGTGTCACTGACATGGAGATCATTGTGATAGTCATGTGGTACAATTTAACGTGGTAAATTGAAACATGAATTCATAATTCTGAAAATACTTATAACTCTTGAAATTCTATTTTGTAGCTGATAATGAAGACCTTGTCAATGTCTAGGGGAAAGAAGGAAGACTGAGACAAGATGGCAAGACAATGAAGAATGTATTTGGGGAGAGTGTATTAAAGAGATGGTTAAAAGACATAAGAAAGAAAAAGATGATGAAAGCCGAGTTGCTAGGAGTAAAAAAGAGTGAAGAAAGAGTGAAGATTAAGATTGCCACAAGAAACACAGCTGAATACAGTGGGGTCACTGTAGCACAAGAGGATCTTGAGGGCACACTGAAACATGGAATACAAAATTAAACTGAGATCCCCGAGGTCACCAGGCAGAGGAAGAGAGAGTGACTCTGAGCCCAAGCTGGTCCTGAGGCAGAGAGGAATGTGACCAGCAGAATCATCTGGAAGACATGTGTCCTTGCCGTGATCGTCATACTAATAACCTGCTTGTATTTGTGATGCATATACCAGCATTTATGTGAACCATGACACATTGAATGACTTTGCAGGTTTATACATCTCTTTGTATACAGCTATATTGCATGAATCAAATCTGCCCAAAAAGCATGTAAATGATATCAAAAATGAAAGTATGTAGAGTGATGAATGCCTCCAATAAAGGAAACACACTCTTATGACTTATCTGTCACATTTGTATGATTGCTTGCTTGTGATGTTTTGTGGTGTCTTATATCTATCCGTGAAGGTCAAGGTGCACCTTCTATTTGAATTCTAAGATTCAAACTATCATTAATAACCTATGGCATTCTGTGCTGTCTGTATCAACCTCAGCAAAAGGATTTTGCAGAACTTTGTTGCATGTAGATTTTGATGCAGGAGAACCACTTCGCCTCAGAGATGGCTCCAGTTGCCTTTACTCTATTTTTGAATGTGTGCATTTCCTGAAATAAAGAGCTCTTGTCCTATTTAGTTAATTGGATAACCCACGGGTAGACATGTCTTAAACACCACTGTGGGAGTCATTGTAAGGTAT
Organism: Clupea harengus; assembly: GCF_900700415.2. Taxonomy (NCBI): domain Eukaryota; kingdom Metazoa; phylum Chordata; class Actinopteri; order Clupeiformes; family Clupeidae; genus Clupea; species Clupea harengus. The sequence continues at coordinate 7,170,092 of NC_045177.1, forward strand.
TTATGCTGCCATGTAGAGGTGTGACAAAGACATCCATTGATGTTAAGTCATTAAGCGCCAAATGTATAACCTATTCTGTGAAGGTTTCTCCATGTACAGAACTATCAAAATACCCAAACATACATGTAGAGAACCTGTTTGTTCTGGTTGGTCCTTTGAACCTGCTCTGACATGCAGGCACAAAGTTCAGCATTACCAATTTTGTACTTATTTTCCAGGTTGTTTACATCTCCACAGCCATTTCCCTAGAGGGCATGGGTTATTTGGTACTGGTCCACGTGGTCCGTTAGGCTATGTCTCATTCTCTTCTCATGCCATGGTCTGTTAGGTTATGTCTCATTCTCTTCTCATGCATGGTCTGAGATACTTGAGATAACAGACACCTGGGAAACACAGGGGTATTCAAAGTTGATCAACTCGTGAATTCAACTTTAATGCATCTTCCTAAAAAGTGAAAGGACGACACACCGCTTCGTTTCATTAATACGTTTTATTTCTCAGCCTCTCTGGTCTGTATTTGGGCTTGTTGTTCTTGCAGTGGAGCATGTCAGTATTTAAATGCAACAAAAGCCCCTGCTGGTATGAGTGACAGACAGACTACCGACACATGTAGGATATCACAGTCCAGAGGGGAGAATCAGTCTGGTGGAGTGAGAGACAGACAGACTACAGACACACAAGCATGTTTGCCCGTGACACATGAGAACTAAACAAAAGGAATCAGACAAAACAACAACAACAACAACAACATGTAACCCCTCACTCCTCTATAAATACAGTAAAATAAGGGCACTCCCTCAGGAAACCTCATCACCATCTACTTCTCTCTTAAGGCCAAAACACACCGGCAGTTAATGACAGACAAGAGTTACGAAGTAAAAACTGCAGTGTAGTATATAAATTAAAAACACAACAAAAGGCAGTGTAATATATAAATTAAAGACAATATTGCAGAAACTGTACTAAAGGGTTTTCCCACACATGACATAATGCATACATTAATAAACATATCTACACTTAAACATGATCAAATTCATCAAAAGCTTCCATGGGCAGCCGTTGTAGGGTCTCTTTTTTCCCTGATAATGCAGATTTTTACACAACGTTGCAAATCCTTCAAGGAAACTCGGGCGTCACTCATTTCCTATTCTGTCTGCAAACAGACAGGGTATTTTGTAACATCCAGATCTGAACTGACAGTGTTTGGGTGACTAGGGTTTCTAGAGCTGACATTCTGATTCTCCAACACCACATGTTCAAATTAGTGCTGTCAATTGATTAAAAACAAACAAACAGTTTCTATTTGTAACTCGTTTTCTTAAGACTGAAGCTTGTACTAAAGGATATTTAAATGTCAAATCACTGACTTAATGTAGAATCAACACAAAGTAGGCTACGCATATTTAAATTCAAATACTATTGTTTCATAGCGTCTTTTTAACTTTGAACACGTTCTCTTCTGTGAACTACAGATTTCCACTAAAACCATCAAGGCCATCAATTGACTGTCAGCTTGAAAGGCATATTTGTTATATGCGTAGAATGTAAACTGTGAAGGGACTTTTATTCTGAAACCGGGATTGAGATGAAGACGTGGATAAACAGAGAAGAGAGACGGACATTTGAGGAGGGAGATACTTTGGAGGGAACTAGTGACTAGGTCAGCCGTCGGTAGTTAGAACATGGTGTACAGCCCATTGGGTTAGTTGTAAAGCGAAGTGCTCAATTACCTTGCAGGCTTGTGAAGTCAACTAAACTCTGTCTCAGATATACATTGGACGCCGTTAGATATTTGTTTAGCATTACAATGCACTAACAAAAATAACAAAACCCACGCAGCTGCGTTCATTTTAAGCGTTCAAATGAATCGCAAAAATGAACACGTTCATTCTTATAGCACTAATACAAATACACGATCATATTACACCTTAAATGCGCAAAACCACTTCCGAAATCAGATTTTGTTGCTGATATGACAAAAGACTGACCACAGGGAAGCACTGCTCTACAGTAACGTGTAACCGGCGATGAGTAGACACAGTCCCGCACCGCACCACTGGGAGGCGGCCGCACTAGCAAGGAGGCTTAAACCCACTGTTGCCAACTCGTTTCTGGGTGTCTGGGATTGAGGTTTACTCACTGCACAGCACGTTACCAGCTGGCTGGCGTTCCACATGCTGGCACTGAAAAATCCCCATATTACGACTGCAACTCATTAGATGAAAACATGAACGTTAGGAAGAGATTTTAAAATAACTGGGTGTGTAAAAAAAAAAAAAAACACCATCATGATGCAATTGATACCATAATTTTCAATCTGTTCCTTAAACTAAATATGTGGCCCAAGCCTTGTGTTCCAACCGAGGTGAATAAGCATAGTATTAGAAGGTGCGCCTACAAGCAGGTAACAATAACTCCAGACTCACTTTTCATAAATATATACATTTTTCTTCCTATGTGGTTCTGATGGCTTTGCCAGCTACTCCTCTTAAACTCTGAGTAAAGTCTGTGACATACAATCACAAGGTAGTACAGCACTTTGGAAGATTACACACACCTCTGCTCGACTGCCTGATCATTTCAGGACGAGGTTAGGGTTCGTTTTTAGCTCTTTTGTATTTGAGACAATATTGTTCTCGTTTCTTTCCCCCCTCCCTCACACATTACACAAAGGCAACGTAAAAAATTAAAATAAAAAATCAAACTGTCTTACACTTAATGTGTGGCTGTGTTTTGGATGAAGAATAACATAAACAGACACAGGAGGAACGTTTTGGTTGGTTGTCCTCCATTTCTTTCCGACTAAGTCCACTTCTATTCAAGATGAAAGTTCCTGTCTCTTGAACACAGTCTCTCTTTTACTCTTCCAGTCATCTGCGTCATCCCTTCTGCAATGCTGAGGAGGCCTTCAGCTCAGCTCAGCTCTTCTCCTTGCGTGGGCTGCCCCCCCCCTTGGGTCCCTCACTCTTGTGACTCAGTCTCTTCAGCACCTTCATGGGCTTGAACTTCGCCCCCTTCTTCTTATGCTCGTCTCCATCTTTGTGGAAATCTGAGAAGGCAGAGGTGGGAGAGGTGTTGGCACAAGCACAAAAGGGCAGATCAGGAAGAGAAACAATCTCTATAGAGAGAACCGAACAGAGAACCAAATAAGAAATAATGTCCTCCTGGTTGGCTCACCTTTTTTCTTCAACATGGCTGCCAACAGCTTGTCCTCTTCCTCCTCCCTATGAAACAAAGGTCATGCAAAGGTCAAGCGGAGACAAACCTTCAACACCAATGACAATACGGCCCAAAGGTAAGACATGCCATTACAGCACTGGACATGCTAGCTCTGTAACACTACCAAAGACGTAGTGACAAACAAGGGAGTTGATGTGGGTGGGTGTGGAGGGATTGATTACCTCTGCCTGTCCTGATCCATGTTGTTAATGATCTGGTTCCTCTGCTCAATGATGGTGACTAGCTCTGCCATCAGCTCCTTCTCTCGGTTCTTGTCCTCTTCTGTCCACTCTTTTTCTGTGGAGAGGGGCAGGGGATAGAGTCAGGGTTCCCATCCATTTTCATCGACAAGATTTCAAAACATTTCCAGGATTTATTTTCAAGGACCCTTAATGACGTTCCAACATTGGGTCCATTACTCCACAGGTTGGGCCTAATTGTTGATTGAAAATGAAATAACCTTTTCTATTCCTTTTCTAATGGGTTAGTTAGGCTATGTCAAATCCAAGTGGAAACTGTATCACACTGCAGAACTCAATAAAATAATTGATTTCATTAGACCTACATACGCCAGTGATCCCCTAGGGATTTTAATCAGCAGCGGTGCCCCTGTGTGCATGAACATCATGAGCCTGTGATGCTGGACTCTCAGTACTTTTCTTCAATAGAATATGTTTTACTTTATTAGCAGTAGCCAATGCATGTCATGTTTATACATTATATTAATAATTGAACCTATATTTCATCTTCATTGCTTGTTAGAAATATGCTTTTATAAGTTTTTATTTTTTTCATATTTAGCTGAAAAGACAAGTATTGCACAATGTCATAGGTCTGCACTGACTGATGGTGCACGGCTACAAAAAAACCCTGCTGGGATGTGACCTGAACGTGATACTGAAAAGTCCATCGCTTTTGCATCAACCCAAACAGAGCTCTTCAAGTGGTTAATTCAGGACTGCAACACCTGGTAAATAAACTTGGCCAAATTTCGTACTAAACAAATAGCTGGATGAATGATCAGATGAGATGCTACCGCTAGGTCTGGGATTGACTTTTTAGGCACCAAAGTGCTTTCCATGACCGTGGGGACCCTGTAGAGCGGTCAGACTGATGGAATGGTAAAAAAGGTTTACCACACTCAGGGTTTCCGTTAGCCAGTAATAACGTTTTTTTTTTGCCTGGTAAAATTTATTTTAAAAACACAAAAAAAACTCAGAAACTTGCTGGAGAAAATGTCCAGTAATAATGCTCATGCAAAACGTAGCTATATATAAATACAGAATGACAAGTCACCCCCTACCAACCTACAACAAGTACAGCAGGTGGTTAATAGGCTGTTTTGCTAGTCAAAACAGAAATATCCTGTTCAGGAATAGCCTATGCATATATATATATATATATCAAAACAGCCTATTAACCACCTGCTGTACTTGTTGTAGGTTGGTAGGGGGTGACTTGTCATTCTTTCGTCAACCTAAGTGTTCATTATTTTTGCGTTTGTAAAATAGACTGTTATTGAAATGTGACCGGTAAGTTTAAAATTGCTACGGTAAAATACATGATTTCTGGACACCCTGACCACCCGCTGTCCTGTCTGTGTACGAGTCAATGTCAACATGCACACCTGGCTTGTTGAGGAGACAACGCAGTTCATACTCCACGTCCGCCTGTCTTTCCTCCAGATTCTGCTGTTTGGCCCTGAAAAGACACACACAAAGACACACACAAAGACACACACAAAGACACACACACACACACACACACACACACACTTAACAGATCTGCTACACTCAAAATTCACCCATTTCAAGGTACTCCAGTGAAGCATGATTAGTATCCCCCTGCTACCCACTCACGTGTAGACCAGCTCAGCCTCCCTGCGCACCAGCTGGTGTTTCTCATGGATCAACGTGAACCAGTCCACCAGCAGGTGCTCCTCATCCTCATCTGAAACCATTCAGAAATCAACATTATTCAAACTTAGTCCACCTAGAGAGTACATCTACAACTAGTCAATTGGACATCTGTGTACCGTATTTTCCGGACTATAAGCCGCTACTTTTTTCCCACGCTTTGAACCTCGCGGCTTAAACAACGATGCGGCTAATTTATGGATTATGATACCTGTGACTGTATACGGTGGCTTTGTGTTTACGGTGGCTTTGTGGAGCTAGGATGCTAGCATGGATGCAGCCGCATGGATGCTTAGCTCGACGCGATTTCTCAGTATCTCTCAATAACTTAACTAATGTCAAAATAACCACAGTCTACCAGCGTAGACAGAACACAACTCAAAACACTTTAGAAAATAAAATAAAAGTTTACAACAATACAAATCCAGTCTTCAAGTTCTTTAGCTCACTGGTTTCAAACTAGCGTCTGTCTTCAATCTAACGTTCTAGCTTCTGATTGACTCTTGCGACTGTGCGCTCTTAAAGCAACAGTGCACTTATCTAACTGGCAAAACTAACTATTGTATTAGTTTTGATATTCATTTTAGCCTGTGTAAAGTTAATTTGTTTCAATGTTGCGGTAGGCACCTGCGGCTTATAGACATGTGCGGCTTATTTATGTTAAAAATAATTATTTTTAAAAAATTCAGTGCGTGAGGCTTATATTCAGGTGCGCTCAATAGTCCGGAAATTACGGTATGTACAATATAATACAAATAATATATCAGGTTTTGGCGGCATTTGTTCACATACAGCTCATATCTTTTTAGTTTTTTAGAGTAAAATACACGGACATTCATACATATACTGACATCAAAGGCACATTGTTCATATAATGTATAACTTACAATTTGCTCTAAATATAACCTTCAACAGGAAAAAACAACTGGGTATGGATTGCATCCTCTCACACCAAGCTTCCTGTAGTGCCCCTCAGGCACCCAGCCTCCTCCTCCGTCTCATTCCTGTTCTACCTCTCATCCCACTCTTGTCTTTCTCTATTTGCTCATCTATTTCTCTACTGGTCTCACTCATCTCTCTCTCTTGTCTCTCTCTACTGGTCTCACTCATCTCTCTCTACTGGCCTCACTCATCTCTCCCTCTCTCTCTCTCTCTACTGGCCTCACTCATCTCTCTCTCTCCCTCTCTCTTGTCTCTCTCTACTGGCCTCGCTCATCTCTCTCTCTCTTGTCTCTCTCTACTGGCCTCACTCATCTCTCTCTCTCTTGTCTCTCTCTACTGGTCTCACTCATCTCTCTCTCTCTCTTGTCTCTCTCTACGGGTCTCACTCATCTCTCTCTCTCTCTCTCTTGTCTCTCTCTACTGGCCTCACTCATCTCTCTCTCTGACCAGGTCACTCTCTCTTACTCCATGATAAGACCTACTGGTTTCCTCTGCCTGCAACCAAACCACAATCACAACAGAGAAAATTGCCATAAATGACATACATCGTTAAAACTTCTCTTCTGTTGTTTTCTCCAAATTCTTTCATGCGACAGACCATTCTTTTTCAAGTCTATCCACGGTGTCTTTCTGCTTAATGTCCATTTATAGTCCTTTTGGTTTTTAGTGTAAAGCTGTGACTGTTTTGTGTACGACCTGTTGCTGCTCCTCATTCTCTCTCTCTCACACACACACACACACACACACACACACACACACACACACACACACACACACACACACACACACACACACACACACACACACACACACACACACAATCTCACTGTCACTCACACACTCTTAAGGCCAACGTCCACTGTCTCACACACACACTCTTAAGGCCAACGTCCACTGTCTGTCACACACACACTCTTAAGGCCAACGTCCACTGTCTGTCACACACACACTCTTAAGGCCAACGTCCACTGACGGTACGAATACATGCATTTAATTGACATCAAGGCAATTTCTATGGACCCGACGCTGAAGAGATAGAACCGTGTTCTAAACACTGAAGTTGACGGGCGTCAGACAGTGCCAGTGGGCGTTGGCCTTTACGCTTGCTTACATTCACTCCTCCACTCTCACCATCCATCCATCCATCCCTCCACCCTCCCTCCCTCGCTCACTCTCACCATTGCCACAGTCCCGCAGTCTCTTCTCCAGCTCCACGCCTCTCTGCTCCAGCTCGTCCAGCTGTCTCTCCAGCTCGCCCATCTCCCCATGAATGTCCTCCACTGGGATGTACTGGTCTGACTGCACCTGAACACACCCACATCACACCCCATCACATCACATCACATCACACCATCATCACACCATCATCACACCATCATCACACCATCATCACATCATCATCATCATCACATCCCATCACACCACATCACACCATCATCACATCCCATCACATCACATCACACCACATCACACCACATCAGCCGTTTGACTCAGTTTTTCAACCGTTTCATTTTCATACAATCAAAAAAAATCCTATCAGAAGTTTTTAGTTACAGTCCTGCTCATTTGTTGATATTTCTTATGCAGGATTATATAGGTATAACCACAAAAGCATACAATGTGCATTCAATACATCATACTAAATACATCTAGTGTCTTTTGAAATGTTATCACACAACCATGCTACCTCATAGGCCTGCAATTCACACCATGTTACATTATCCTTCAAAGAACCCTAGGACACTGATCCCTCCTGGTTTCTGACCTTGCGTTTGATGAGGGGGAAGCCGTGCCCAGGAGCTGGGGGCCTGGCAGGGCGAGGGCCCTTTGGGGGCCTGTTGGTGGGGGAGGAATGGGAGGGGGAGGCCTTCCGGTTGAAGGGGTTCTCCTTACAGGTGCGCTGGATGAACAGAAGAGAGGGAGGGAGTGAGCAACAGCAAGAACTTCTACAGGAAGTACACTTCAACTTCATACCCCATGGCCATCATTTACGGGCTAATAGACAACCGCCTCCAACATTAAACAAGCTTAAAATCATGATATTACACATCATATTACACATCATATATTATATGACATGCTATTAATGCATCTACAAAAATGCATACTAATGAATCTTATGATCCTATGACTATGCTGAATTGATTCAGAAAGCTTGCGAGTAGACTCTGATCCCCCTCACCTTGGGCGTGGCCGCTGGAGAGGCCCCAGCAGATAGAGTACTGGGTGCAGTGGGGGGCCGAGGGGGTGGGGGCCGAGGTGCCTTGGCCCCTGCACTCCGATTGGTCTGCGGCGTGGCCGGGGCTGAGCTGGTATTGGTGGGGGACGCGGGCGTGGGGGGCGGGGAGGGGCTCGGCGAGAGGTGCTGCTGCGAGTCCGAGGGGGGCGGAGAGGGGCCGCTGATGGAGGGCTCAGAGACGCTCTTGGTGAAGGGGTGCTCCTGCGGCGGCTCGGAGGGCGGTGGTTTGGAGGGGACGTGGTCAGATGAGGACGAGCAGAGGCTCTCTGTGCTCAGGGCTGGGGAGGGAGAGGCAGAGGAGGGCTGAGACAAGGGGGTAGCTGAGAAGGGGGGGTTAGAAGAAGGGAAGCAGGTGAAAGGATAGGAACCATTTTTTTTTTACGTTCAACAAAAAGAGGAAAAGAAAAACGCAGGATGTGAAGGAAGGTTGGAAAAAAAGAACAGCAAGATGGAGAGACAAGCGGGAGAAAAACAATTAGGTGAATACAGAGCAATGGAGTGATCCACATAATGGTTATGAAGCTCCACTACATCTAGTAACTGGTAACTGACTAGTAATTAACTAGAGCAAAAACTCCCTATGCCTTTAGGACAAAGCATCCGAGCCTAGTATGGCCGACTGCTTTCAGCTCTGGGACTGCAGCCAGTGTGTGCAACTGACCTGTTGGGGAGGGCCGTGGTGGTCGGGGGGCTGGCCGCTTCTTCCTGCCACTTCCTGGACTGACTGAGGGGGTGGGGCTAGGTCTGCGTGGAGGTGTGTCTGTGCCGGAGCCCTCTGTTGCCTGGGTGATGCTGTACCAGGGATGGTTGGTCACAACAGAGGGCGGAGCCAAGCTCTCTGCCTGCTCCTCTGCCAACTCCTCTTCTTCATCCTCATCGTCGTCAAAGGGGTTGGTGGACTGTGGGGGCGTGGCGGGCCTAGAACCCTCGTCTTTGAGGGAAGGAACGGTGCCGGCGGGCTGAGATACACCGAGACCAGGACGAGGGGGAGGGGGCGGCTTCCTCTTGGGCTCTGACTGGACGAGGGCCAGCCAGGGCGGGTCTTTGGGTTTGGGAGTGACACTGGATTGGCTGAAGCTGGTATGGGTGAGACAAATGGGCAGCAGACATGACCAGATGTATGAGGCCACGAGAACAAACATACAGAGGCAATCAGACGTACATCGGGACGGGTGAACGAGGTGAGTGGGGCCCACGGTATGCTGGGAGGCAGCCTTTCTTACCTTCCAGGGGAGTGTGATCGCTCACGGGGGACAGGGACTGATCGCCTGCGATCGCCTGGATCCCCTGGGAGAGAAAGCAAAGCAGGTCATGACCACCGACTAACATCCAGACCTTTAACCAAGTAGAACTATCTAAACACCCAAGACAATACAGACATTGGACAATGTCCAAAGGGTGATGATGATGCTGATTGCCTGCTTGTCAGTTACACAACCAGTAGAGTTACCAGAGGAAGGGCAAGGATATAATAAAGGTAAGATAACATATTTAGAGACAAGATGCTCTATATTCTCTGATTATAGTTGACAGTTCAGACCAAATTCTACTGCAGCTAACAGGTTAGGATCGTTATGGCCATAGCAAAAGCATTTGACAACACATCAAACCAGTGCCGTGTGTAGTATTTAATGCAAATCAGTGCTGTGTGTAGGATTTAATGTAAATCATTGCTGTGTGTGGGACTTAATGTAAATGCCTGCCAGTTGTGTCTGGCAGGCCCATCCTAAAGAAATACATCTGAGTCTGCCAAATTACTTTCTTCACCTTGTCATAGGTCAGTTGAGCACATTATCACAATAATGAGCTAAATACTTATGACAAAACAATATGACTGGCTGAGAATTTGATCACCATATTCTTCATTTCACTTTATATTCCACTTACACTGCACTTCACCCAACTTGTCAACATTCACCCAACATCTGGACCTAGCTGCAGAATCTGTGTGATAAAATAACAATAATCCCGCTAACCGTTTACTGCTGGACTGTTTGTCACCCGAGGCTGGATGTTCCTCGGGGCTGGGCGCGGAGGGGGGGTGAGTTCAGCCGCCCGTCGTGGGGTGGGTACAGGCTTGCTCTCGGGGACGCCTCGGTCGAGGGGAGTAGGGGGAAGGTCACCGTTTAATGCATTTCCTGCTGGCTTCGGCGTATCTTCCTCCTGTCCCCTCTTCTCCTCCTCTTCCTCCTCCTCGTTGTCAGTCTCGTCGAAGGGATTGGGAGGAGTGGAGGGCTGCGGCGTGGCCTCCTCCTTTGCACTGTGGTGCGTTTCTCCTCCCTCAGCATCCTTTTCTTTCTCTGTCTCCATAGAGTCTGATTTGCTGGCTGAGACTGGGAGGGGTGTGGCCTGAGGACTAGCAACACTCTCAGTGGGCGCTGGTCTCTCCAAGCTCCTCCCACTGGGAGGAGTTTCAGGTATTTTTGGATAAAACCTTGAAGGAATTCCTGGCTTTTTACTAAGATCCGGTCTGCCATTCTGATTGGCTGAGGAGGACCGGGAGAAGTGATGTGTGCAGACCAGGGAACCTGCATCACTTCCTGGTTTGTAAGATCCTGGGAGCAAGGTGCTGCTACACTCCTTGCATCTGAAAATATAATCAGTTGATAATGTGGTAAGCAGTTCATCTCAAAAAATCTCTTTTGGAGCTCTGAAAAATGGTAATTAACTTAATTAAAATTCATATTAGATTTCATTAGATCATCTAATGTGAACAATATGAAATTTGAACAATGACATGAGTTTTGTTCATTTTTGTTAAGTTTTTTGTTCAGTTTTGTTTGTCTTTTACATATATTAACTGTCTAAAACAAACTGATTTGACTCAGAAATAAACCGGTAAACACATACATTTAAAACACGGCAGATCAGTGCATGTCTGAGATGTTTGAAACAAGCTGAGCATTCACCTGAAACAGTTGCGGTGGTAGAGTTTGCCGTCGACCAGGAACCTCTGCACCAGGTGCACGTGCTTCCCACAGGCGGCGCAGGTGCTGCTCAGAGTGCTGCGTCTGGGGGAGCCGGTGGCGCCCGTCTGCGCAGACGCAACCAGGAGACCAGACAGGAGGAGGGAGGCGGAGTAGGAGGTGGAGGAGGAGGAGGTGGGTTGTTTTATGGAAGGGAGGGCGGGGAGATCAAATGGAGAGTCAGGATCAAAAAACCGGAACCGATTGGTAATGTCATATCATGTTTATTTGTTTGGAACTCTTTTTTGTTGTTGTTGTTGTTTGTTATTTGTTACCGCCAGTGACAGGGCATTTGAAAAGCAAGCCTGTTGCCTCTTGTGTTTGTGTTGATTCAATACAATGTCATTGGCTTGGTGAGAAGTATCACTACTGAAATGACATCCGTCAGAAATTAGCTGGGTTAGCTGCAGCTGCACTGTGTGCTCATTCGGTAGAGTTAGTAGCACGATTCCAAAACTAAAAAGCACACAAGACTAAAAGCATAACACTATAAAAATTAAGGTTAGTGTGGCAGAAAGAAGTTAAAGTGTGGAGGTAAAGAGTTAAAAAAAAATATGAACTGACCTAACTGATTTGACACCCCCCTACAGCACACCCCCATTCCTACTGTCTAGGTACAGGATCACAGAGAGGCGGGGAAATCAGAGACGAGGAAGATGAAGAAGAGGAAGAGTAGGAAGAGGAAGAGGAGGAGGGAGAGGAGCGGATCTTCTGCTGAGGAGAGGATAAGCCGTAGGATAGGAGAGATGGGGGAAGGGGGGGGGGGGAGTGCATGCGGAACAGAAGACGGAAGAGACAGAGAGAGATAGAGAGAATGAGGAAGACTCTCTTTACAGACTTGAAAGTGTGACAGGAATTATCACCAGAGCATTCACGTCACGCCACGTCACACAGACATGGCCACCACATGCAATTTAGTCGTTGCTCTCCCTCCCCAGAGGTCGGACGCACGTGATGGCCGACATGTGAGGCTGAGCAGTGCTGCTCCCTTTCAAGCGCAACCAGTGCCAGGAACGTCGAGAAATTTGAGTGTGGCAGAGGGCACCCTCGAATCAGTCAAATGTCACCCAATGCAAAATACCCACTGAAACTGGCTTCTGCGTTGGTTTCCTTCCTTCAAAAAATCGATGTAACCACATATGCAGCAGACAGTAAAATACCTCATATAATCCTTGGCTTATAACTAAAAGCAGATGGGTTTTTCATAGTCAGTGCTGACCACTAGGGCTACACATCATGAGGGAGTACATGCCAGTTTGGATAATTCATACTTAAAAACTAAGACCGTTTATTTCTCGGGGTAGTGGAATGTTTTCCAGGCAAGCGGGCCCCGATCAACAGTGTTTCCCCATGCTGAATGGCAGCCCACACGTGTTATTTCAGTTTGTGTCGAGAAATTGAGGGCATGCTTTGAAACCATGCAAGCAGACAGTTAGTGAGGTCAAACGAGGTCTGACTGCAAGTGGCTGCATGTAACAACACCGTCTGCAAGCGGCGTTACGAGACTGAAGTTCTGCTTACCTCAGGCTCTACCACTCTGTCTTCGAGAGGGGCGACCAGTCTCTTCAGAGCTGGTTCTATTTGGCCAGTACCACTGGGTCTCTTCTGGGAGGGGGGATTGGCTGGGAACATAATCAAGGATGGCCATGATTTCTCAAGAGCCTTTACACTAAATAAGGTCTGAGAAGGTGGTCTGACAAGGTGGTCTGACAAGGTGATTGAAAAAGCACACAAGGTTTGAAGCATGTACTGTGACAGTGGCGAATAGTTTAGCTATTCTTTGTGTGGTTTTTTGTTGCACTCACCATGAGACTTGTTAGTGAAGAAGTTGTAATACTGAGAGACGTATGTGATGATGCTTAACCGGTCAGGCACTTTCATGGACACCATGTCCTCCGGGTCCAGCAAAGCAGGAATACCAAGCTCCAACTCTGCCACCTCAAATGCCTGAGGAGACAAACGGGATTGGGATTAAATACAGACATGACCAGTAGACAATGTTCTCATTCCTACAAGAGGGCTGAGTCATCATGGTTGTGATCTGGGTTATTTCCGAAAAGGACAAACATCATTAGGTGTCGGACAGAGATGGCAGATCAGCAATCGGAGGTCCTGCCCTGTATTATAAAGAGCCAATCAGATTCTCAGAAAAGACATAACTGATGTTTTGCTACCCCTGAACGTTCTGTTTATTTCCACCGTGACTATAGCAATAGCCACGCAGCGCATGCACAGTAAGCAAATCAACCCCCCCAAAAGTATTTTTTACTGGAACATAGTTTATGCTGTTTATGCCAGATGTAAAGGACAATTCCAGGTATGCACTTTAAGAGTTTGTTTGAACATTCCATGTGGAGTCTCTCCAGACAGACTTCTCGCCTGTCTAAAAGCGTTGCCAAGATGGCTGCCGGATGGTGAGACTTGTTTATAAGGACTTTGACTGGGGTTGAGCCGCCCCTTTCCCACAGATGACTCACACATTTCAGAGACCCACTTAGTACAGATTATATGTTTATTATGAATCATTTTAGATCACCTCAAATAGCAACTTTAATGGGATGACTTATGTTCACTGTCTGTTAGGATAATATCATGCTAGTACAAGCAGCTGGAGTCTTTGGTGTCTTTCACTGGTAAATCAGTCCCTCCAGGATTTTTTTCCCCCTCGATTAAAATTACAGATTTTGTGGCAGTGATTTCTAAAAATGTGTGAGAAATTTTGCGAAATTTAGTTTCTCTTTAAACCCCACTTAAACTCTGAATATACTAGAAAACAAATTAATGAACGATAAAAAAATCACAGATATTTTCATATTTTTGTGGACTATGGACTTCTGTGGAGAAAAGACTGGATAAGAGTGAGGATCAGTGCAGTGAATACCACTGTTGCCTAACAAAAGTCAACCTGGGTTAATTTCCTATTCAATCTACGTTGCTTCAGACAAAAACATCTGCTGAATACTTTACTTTTACCTTTAATCAGTTGATGTTGTCACAAAGTTACAAGTCAGTAGTCACATGGGCGCCACCGTCAGGAGGCCATTGGGCCCTGTGATGTCAATGCCACGGTCGCCAAGCGGATGTCTAATACCAAGCTAACTTCACCGCGGTTGTCAATCAGTCCCACACCGGACACCAAACCAGTGAGATATTAAGCAGTGGCAGTGGTATAGCAGAGACAGACTGTACATAACCTTATCATCAGGAGACCAGAGAGGTACAAGTTAACATCAAGGCTTATTTTCTGCAATAAATAAGAAACTAGTAAGTATGCAGCTTTCACAATTTTATTTTGTAATTAGTTGATTTTGCATTGAATCTGCAAATTACAGCATCTCAAAAAAAAAAAACTGGTCGCGGATCACTTAAGCACTAAGCTGTGGCCTTGATATGCACACTCATGTGATGACTGTCTCACTATTGTTCTCTCTGGCTGAAAATGGAGAGCAAGAGAAAGGGAGGAAACTACACCGAACAGAGACAAATACAAGTTGGCCTTTGTACTCCTGTATGCGTGTGTGTGTATGTGTCATCATAATACTCCATTTCAACCCATCACTGCTTGACTTAGGCTAATGTGGTGGAGAGACAGCAATCTCTCCAATGAAAGTGTCTCGGAGAGCAATGGCAGTTTGACGGACGGAAGTCTGCACTCGTTTGACTGTGATGGAAATGAATGGGAGTGCAGTCCAAACTGAGCACATCTGGGGTGATTAGTCAAGACAAACAGCACTACACTACACACTTGTTCTATGAGCAACACGCTCAGGAAAAATACAGAACAGGAAGTAATAGAAACAACAAAACGTATTATGTAACAACATAGATCTACATACAGCCTATACACATGTGTGAGTATAGCCACCGCCATCTACAGCAGAACTTCTGCAAATCTTATAGCATATCAATGCTGAATCCTATCGCAGATCATGGCACTGGCTAACACTAGGCTAACACTGTAGCTAAAACATTCTGACATAGTAGACTCTCTATCCAATTCCACAAACATCTAGAAACAGCTGATAACTGGTGGAATGATGGCAGGTTTTACAGACATAGAGCAGAGATAATGATGTAGGCCTAAAAGTTTCAATGGAATGAAGTCAGGGCAGTTTTCTGTCAAGTCTGAACCGCAGTTTTAACATGTAAAAGGCACCTTCCAGTTTCCCTTAATTGTCTGAGAGTAAAAGGGAAGTTGTACATTGTAATAGAACATAACAAAAAAGTTCTCTCTCCCTTGATCCAATTGCTGATGGATGTGGAAACATTGGTCCTGACCACCACTACTCCTCATCTACGCATATGGACAGCCAAACTCTACCCACTCACTCTGTCTTTTCTTTCTCTCCTAGTCTAGACTATCTTCGCTATGGGACGCTGCTGTAGTCTCTTCACCCGATCTACATGTAGAAACCCTCGGCCCACTGCACCCATCGCCACCGTACTGCCGTACACTTACTCTACCCCATACTCTATGCTAGCATTTATATTATTATATTATTGCCACCACCGACATGTTTTTCTGTTCCTACTCTCCATACCCCTGTAACAGTAACCCTATGAGCACAGTGTATACCCAGTAAGCTGTTTTTGTATGCATCATGTATACCACCTGATGTCTGTATTTATATTATGTACATCTACCAAATGCATGATGTGTACAACACTTGTTGTTTCCCTTTCCCGACCTCATGCAGATGGGTCCCCCCCTATGTGCCGTGGTTCTGCTTAAGGTTCCTTCCTGACTAACAGGGAGTTTTTCCTTGCCCCTGTTGCCATTGTGCTTGCACTAAGGGGGTCCAGGCTCTGGGCTCTGTTAAGCGTCTTGAGACAATTTTATTGTTCTGGCGCTATATAAATAAAATTGAATTGAATACAATTATTAACCCCTTCAAAGTTTAGTTATGCAGCACGAGTTATGATTCACTAACAGAGAAATTATGATTATTTTTTTTACATCCTCAATGTCCACTTGAAAATATCCTCTTTCATTTTTCACGATTTTTTCCTCATTTAATCTCAAATCCTTGTGATGTTAGGCTACAAGCAAATCTGTACAATTTCTCTAAAATAGTTTCAAGCCAAAGCTTAAGTTATTCCCTTCACCATTCTCTGAAACTAAACTACCTTCCTATGACCAACTACTGAGAAATTAAAAACTAAGTCACATAGGCCACGCTGAACACAGAGATTTACAAACAGGAAAATGGAAATAGATCATTCTAACGGAATCTGTTCCACCACACCTCAAAACCTTACTTCTTTCTTCTCCAGCTCCCACTAAACTTAGACCTATTTCAGATAGCGAGAGATAGTATATAAGTCTAGAGTATACAACTCAAGCTAAACACACACATTCACACTCACAGGCTGCATGTCATGCAAGAGCATCTACTGATAGTATGTGACATGCCACACCTGATGACTAACTGCTCTTGCTTCATGTTCTCTGACACTCTGACACTCAGACACACACACACACACACACACACACACACACACACACACACACACTTCAAAACACGAGGTGGTGAAACTGGGACGCAGACCTTACGGGGAGTCTCTAATGACGGTGTTAAAAACTTGAGGTCACTAATAACGGGCTCACACCCAATTTTACACGGTGTCATCAGCTAGACATGACACGGCAGAAACACCAACAGCACAGAGAGCGTATGACTCACCAGACGGTTGTTCTCGTAGACATTTTCTCTGGAGAGGGAGTCAAAGTCACTAGAGGGAGAGAGCAAACAGAAATGAGGGAGACAGGAATACATCAAGGCTTCACGTCAACATTTGCACTAGATTAGATGTATGTGCTGGTCCACATTATAATTGTACTCTGACATGCATCAGGACTGAATTTGCCCTTCAAAAATCTAAAGGATTCAAAAGAAACATCTAGCAGGGAACATCACATATTAAGCTAAGCCAACCCCCCCCCCCCATCAAACAGAGCTTCAATTCAGAAATTCACAGAGGCACATTTAATAATCAATGGTTCAATATATTTTGATGTAGTGAATATCAGACCAACACTAGTCTGCTTTATTGTTACGTGGGGAGCCGTATTGTGCACATTTGTGCGTTTGTTCCCCCTACCGCTCTCTCTGTTCCCCTCTACAGGTGACCTGGTGTCTAATTGGGCCGCGTTTGTGGGTTGGCCTTCGGCTATAAAAGACGGCCATTTCATTCCATCGCTCTCACTGGCTCTCTGGCTCACCCTTTCATTCCAGCCACACCCCGTCTCCACTTCCGGTCGGACTCTGCTTTGGGCCTGCTGCACGGTGCTCCGCTGGCGCCCTGCTTTAGTCATTGTTTGTTGCTATCGTTAGTTTGACGCGATCTACCCGGTTGTGTTTAGCGTAAAGTTAATATTTTACTTTATGTTTACTATAGAACTGGTGGTGTCAGGTGGTGGGTTTTTGGCACGCTTTAAGCTTAGTTTAAGTTCAGAGTAGGAAGATTCCCGAAAGACTCACCACACTCCCTTGTCCTTTTGTTTGAACGGGAGTTTAGATTCCCCTTTTGATTTCTAAGCAGACTGTGTGAGGGTTTGTTTTCTGTTTTGTTATTCCTTATTTTCACCGCCACCATGTTCTTCCGTTAACTCTTGATTTATCAATAAATATATCACATTTCACCGTCACCATTTCTCTTGGCTTCTTTATGTTATGTTTGCCATTTCTTTAAGTCGATGGTATTCATTCTTTCAACTAAATTCTACAGCATGATCCCACATATAATGGGCAAGCGATAGTATTATCATACTATTTGAAGCTGGCATACTACAAGATTTGCAAAAGCTGTTTATTCATGAAGGGTCATTTACCATTAACCATTAACCATTAGCCAAAGACCACATAAACAGCTGCACGGCCCGCCCCTGCAGCTGTCTCAGAGCTGAACATAAAAGATGCAACTTTCTCTGACCACGCCTGTCCTCTCCACAGCCCAAGATGGAAATCTTACAGTCACCCTTCACACAAATACAGTCATTCATTCATTCACACGGCAACAAGGCGGCGGCAGCACAATAATACCCAGCAAGAGGTTCCGTAACGGGGGGGAAATCTGACCCACGGTAAAGGAGCTCTCGCATGCTGCTGTGTAGGCCCACAGAAGCTTCCACTGGCTTCTGTGCGGAACAAAGCGCCCTCTGTTAGCAACGGCTAATCTAACTCCCGTGTCCATAAACGCACTGAGCCAAACCCGGCTGAACTCGGCCAGGTTACACGGCCAGCCTGCAAAAAAAACACCTTTCTGCACTAAAGTTGGGGAAACCTGCCACCATCACCATTCAACAACATGTAAACCTCCTACTCTTCCTCCTACCCTTCATCCTTGGCGAGTGGTTGTGACTGTCGCACTGCTGAAGGACAGGAGATTAGCAGACAACAGCGTAAGAGCATTAGAGTAAACACTGCGAGCGTGAAGTTGCAAGATCACAGAGTCAGACTGCAGTGCAGATACAGTGAAGAGTTTGAGGGCAGGCGTGTATGTGTATATATGTGTGTGTGTGTGTGTGTGTGTACATATATGTGTGTGTGTGTGTGTGTGTGTGTGTGTGTATATATGTGTGTGGGGTGTCATAAGAAGGTGGGGTGAAACTGGAACTATGACAGGCCCCAACAGGCCCCTGGCTTCACGTGTCAGCTGTTCTCTGTGCTCAGCGCTGCCAGCCCCGTCCAGCAGCAGCAGCAGCAGCAGCAGCAGCAGCAGCCACATGATTTAAAGCTGAGCAGGCTGGCGCCATGACACAGTGTGTTTGGGGAGAGATGGTGTGCGGTTGACGGTGCCACAGCTCAGCAAATACCACTAGTTGTATTGAGGTTAATCGTTCTTTTTTTTTTATAAATTGTGGCTACACGCATCATCAGCAGTAAAGGATTGTGCTGGCAAGGGAAAAAGAGTGAAAAATTAGAAACAGGGAGACAGCCTTCCAACTGATGAGACACACAACGCAGAGAAAACAGAAAGCTTAAAACGGAACAGAAAGGTTAAATAAGGAAACAGCGAGAGGCCTGAGTGAGAGAGAGTTTCAGTGCATGTGAAGTTGTTACCGCAACGGCAGAGAACACCATCCATCATACACAACTGTTATACATGGCAGGACATGATGCCACTTTTAAGAGGTGACCCAATTCCTGCACTCCACAATTATGGCTAACACTGACACAGACTCAATATTAAGAGAGTGCAAGCTACGCATCCTCTGTATGGTGGGATTGGTTATAACAGAAGCTGCAGAAAAGCTGACTACTGTAATGTTGTACATACTGAAGAGATTTAAAAAAAAAAAAAAGTCAACAGGGACAAGTTATCTGTCAGAAATCAATCCATTCCTGCCTATGAAAAGCATTAATTCTTGGTGACATGTCTCAAAGCACTACATTTGAGTACTAATGTTCTGTCGGACATGACGACGCTGGCTGCCGGGTGCAGTGCACTGTGTGGTGCAGGCTTAAATAGGGCAAGGAGCCAAATGTAAAGTGACAGGCTGAGGCCCTGACTGTGGATTACCCTGACGAACTGTCGATCTAGATCAGTCTTAGGGGACAAGGCCTACGCATGTCTCCCTTTCACGTATAATGATGCTGTTTAACTCCTGCCTCGATGGCCTCACTTGCATCTATCTCTCTCTTACTCTCTCTTGCGGGTGTGAGGAAGTACAGAGGTCTACAACAGAACGAAATGCAAAGGCTATTTGTGGACCCTCTCCCCTCATACACCACTCTGGTACAGTAGAGTTGATCATACACTTTGGATTCTATAAAAATAAAAAATGTTCAATCACACGTTCAATCAAATATATTGACTGAAGACCCAAAAAACAGCAGTGAACTGCCTGGCAGAAATCCTCTCTCGTCACATCGGTTTGTCTGCTGTCCAATCTTGGCTGTACTGTACTGTTGATACAGCAACTCTGTGCCCTTGCGGTACATGGCTGCCTCACTGCCGCAGTCTGGGATGGGTCTAGTTGAGTACACAGGGCGCTGGCGGTGTTGTTACAGTAGGGATGTGGACATCACAGAAGATTATACACGGTACGTTGAGCTTTCCCGCCTTACCATTAGGAACGAGCGTTCGGTAAACTTGTTCAGGGCTAACAAGGCTCTGGGGAATGGACTCCTGTTCGGCTATCAAGGTTGGCAAACTAGTTGGGTCGCCTAAATGACAAGCACACGGTCTTCTATTTAAGCTCATTTGGAACTTATAAATAAGCGCAGCAGGGCAAGACAACCCAGGGCAAGACAACCCAAGACAGCACAACGGTTTTCCAGACAATGCTTGCGCCAAGATCTCCAAATAGAGTGGCTTATCCGGCTACGTGGTGTCAAGTTTAAGTCAACTCTCGCATCCTAAAGTTTACAGTGAACCAGCCCAACCGGCAGGTCACACGATTTAGAGAGCTAATCCTGTAGACATCTTGAGAACAGCCTATGCTTTGCCAACAGGTTCCCCACACTAAATAAATAATTATCTTATCGCAATGTGTCTGTTCGCTGGCCATGTCAGGATTAACCTTAACTTTACGTAAGAGGGGATATTTGCGTACACATACATATAGGCCAAGACCTACATTGTATGAATTTCTGCCCCAAAACATTATTTATCAAGGTAACATGATTTCTATAGACAGATAAACAGAAGTCTAGCTGTTAATCAACTATGGTCTTGGGTGAGTCAAGCTAGATCATACATCTTTCAGATATTGGCACGCAGGCCATGTCCACACTGGCATTGATGCATGCAATTGCTTTGATTAGAATTGATTTTATACAGAGCACGTGCATACATCGTTCTTTTTACAGTCACTGTACCTAACATTGCACACTGAATTTGTTGTCTCCCCACCTGAATATCGACATGGGACAATGTGGTGTGATTCACATCTGTGTACAACGTCATTGCCTCACATAACATTGCCTAGATCACAGACAGGCTGGACATCGCAAGGTGTCACCACCCTGACAGCTTTGAGGATATGCTATAAATGTAATATTTTAAACACAATGTTGTTCACACTTACATCAAATCCGGTCTGTGTCTGTGAATGATGGCACAAAACGCCAGGCCATCTCTGAAGGACGTCGTCATATCCCTTATCTCCACATCGTTGTAACTCTCGCATTGTATCCTACACCACTCTTGAAGAGCTTTAAGCGACCCCATTATTAAAAATGCACATACAAATAAGAAAGAACGTCTCTTTGTCTAGCGGTGCCGCACGATCCCGATTCAGCAAGGGCAAAATCAAAGTTGGCGAGCCGTGTATTACACTAGTTACACAGAGCGTGGTGGTGAGCCAACACCCGATATCACTTCTAAGACTTCGCACAAGGTTGGGTAACTTGCTAATACACTAACGTTAGCCGGTCGACAAATGCAGGTCACCAAAACATGTTCGTTCATGTAATCTGAAGATGGTCATTCAGGCGACGTGAGAAACACCCACCCAAAAACATGATATGTATTCAAAAGAAAAAAAACAGCCCGTTCTTGCTGCCATCTAGCATCGACCATTTCTGGCTCAGGCTTGAAAAGACTCAGCTAGCAATGTCAGATTAACGTTGAGTTAACGTAGCGAAATGGCCAACCCAAGCAATTACCCATGGCTGCGTCAATTCAAACGTATGGCAAAAACTAATTTGAAAGTTTCAGACTGCAGAACGCAAAGCTCAGAACTTAATATGAGCGCAGTGTACGTAATGTTAAAACGACATGCAGTTGCCTTTGTTTTATAAATGCCTGCACTCGTCTGTGGACAACTTTGAGCCAAACTCGAGTTGCTATGGGCAAGGTAACATTAACGCCAATGTTTTAGCTTGCTAACGCTAGCAGTGTTAGCTCAACGAAAGCCTGGTTAAGGTTGACTTGGTTCCAAATACAGTTAGTCCAAATTCGCCAGTTTGTCATCCTTCAGAGAGTCTTAAGCAGAAGAAATCTTTGTCCCAATCCGTGGATACCTTCCCCTAGGTTCTGAAGAATAGTCATTGGGAACTAACGTTACAACGTCACTGCAGCCAAGTCAACGTGCCGCCTTGGCTGTCGTGCAATCATGACTGGCCGACTGAACTCAATGACAGACGATAGCGGCAGTAATCTCTTTGAACGCAGGGGATTATGTTGTGTGTGTTACTACCACTGTAGTGCATATAGACCGTTACTTTATGAAGCTAGACCCTAGACTCGTTCCTTAAATTCTCTGTAAACGGAGCAATTAAACCAAATGAATGATTGAATGGTCTAGTAACGTTCATTTGTTGTTGAGGACCATATAGGCCTGCTTACACTATACCGAAAAATATAAATGCTTTCAAACCAATGCATTAAAGCATGATAATGGCATAACGGATACAAATAAAGTTTTTTCAAATATACTGTGCAATTAATCTACAATTAAACATAAATATTGTTATCAATATGCCAGTGTGTCATGAAAATCTGATATATGCAAGAGGTGTATTTCAATTTTCAATGTGGGATACGGACAATTTTCTCTGGGAACAATTATCCTCTTGACGACATGTGTCTTTATCAACACAGAACATATCTAACATAACATTTTCTTTTCTATCATCTAAAGAAAGTTCATGAAACCACCATTGCGTAAGATCCGAGTCCAGCAATCATCGCGAGACTGTCGACCTGCCGAAGGAATCCCCGAAAGATGGCGGCGCCGCCAGACGAGGGGAGCTTGGAGTCTCGCATCAGTGAGTCATACGGAGTTTTTACCCTTGCGATTGCACAAAAAACTTTTCTCATGATTGACATTAACTTTACCGCCACGTTAGGGCTGTATTATGTCTGTGTTAGTCTGTCTACAGACAGGTTACTTCCTCCATAGTGGCATGCAACCTCAAAGTGCTACGTTAACGGTACATTCATCGGTAATGCTAGCGAGCTGTGTTGTCAAACAAAACCATCACCTCTCCACAGATTAAATTCGTAGGAGTATAGTTAATCGCATGTTATCAACGTCTGAAATGCACTTTGTTGAGAAGGTCCTCTAATTTGTTTTATGGGGCATTACTCAAGCAGTACCGGGTAGACCGTTGCAAGTAACCGTGGAGGACAGCTAGCCTTTTAGCTAACGTTAAATGCTTAGCCAGTGTCTAGCTTATGTGTCAGTGTGGAGAATTGGGAGGAGTCACTTGTAGCTAAAGTTGACGAGATAATGCTAACAGCAACGCTAATCATCAAAATTGGTTGAAAATACAATACTAACAGTAAAATTGTATGACGGAAAATAACATCTGATTAATGTTAGCTTATGCTAATATGAGGATGTTGAATTAACCATTCTAGGTGTTTATTTAAAGATGAGTTATTTCAGTTCCTTTAAAGTCGTATGGTTAACATTGTACCATTGGCACAGAGCTCTTTAAAGTTGCAATATTCAATAATGTAAACATTTACTTTCTGACAGTGTTACCGTATTTATTGTCTCATCTTTTCTTCTAGTCAGTCATTCCGTTGTTATAATGTTGAGTACTGCATTGACGACCGTTTTCGCTACACTGTTATCATAGTATCTGCAAACAGGAAAGCAGTAGTTCCCAGGTCTAATATCATTTACCCGTTTAACAAACACAAATACAGCCCAGTTTACTGCGTGAAAGTGTTTCGGCTTTACTGTCATAGTCACCTTTTCATGTTAGAAAAACTGAAGAAGCAGGCCAATGCTTCTCCAGTTCACACTGCACGTTACCTGTTTCACATATAGTTTTGTTGTTCTTATGTATCAAACATTCTTTAGACAAAGCTACGAACCCACTCAACAGAGAGACTGACTGGGAGAGCATTCAAGCTTTCTGTGAACGACTGAATAATGAACCTGACGGGTGAGTCTGCGTATATTCAGTGAGAGCAATGCTTTACTCTATCGCACCAATAATCATATTGGGAATCCTGCCAGGCTGAAAACAGTCACAGTTGGCATAACAGCAATGCAGATGTTGCTTTCTGTAGAAGATGTGCTAGTTAAGTGGCTGGCATGGTGCATGCCGTAATCAGTTTTGTTTACAATACAGAATTCTTTGTACAAGGCCACAGGCAAGGAAACGACCTAGATTGTCACCAAGCATTTTAAAGTTTTATTAGAGTCCTCTCTGTCAAGTATAAAAGGGGTTTTAAAGTGGCTTCGAGTGCAGCCCACAAGCAGATACAGTGCAGCCTCAGACCCACTCTTTACCCAGTGTCCTTTGCGTGACTCCTGCCTTTTCTACAGTCCTCAGCTGGCCACCAGGCTTCTGGCCCACAAGATCCAGTCGCCCCAGGAGTGGGAAGCCATGCAAGCACTAATGGTAAGATTGTTATAGCTGGACCTAGACGAGGTGCAGTAGTGTTTCATAGATTAGAAGGTCTGGAAGAGTTAAAGGTCTATTGTTTTTTTGACAATGACAATTAGGCCAACCTAGTGTGACCGTGACAGTATTTTGACTGATGGAAAACGTTCTGCCCCTGAGGCAGAAGTGACATGGTTAGTGACTCAACCGTGCAGCTCAACTAAAATGCAGAAAGTCAACTTTTAGCTGTGGTGTGCTGAAGGAGTCAGATTTATTTTAGGGTCAAAGAGTCTCTCGGCACAATTTTGAAAAGCTCTTCTCTCTATTACTTTCTTATTAACTAATATGAACTGCTTTGGTTCTTAAGTTTATTATATGTTTATTGTCTGTTAGTTTTTTCATGTGTTTTTGTCTTATTGTTCTACCCTCATTGTCTTTTGTGTATTTTATTTAATTAGTCCTTAATGTGCTTATACTTTATTGTTCCCATACTGCTATTTGTTGTCTGATTTTAGTCAATAATATACTATAATTTCTAATGAGGTAAAATGCAGCACTTTCTATGACAAGTCAAGTGTTAAAAGCAGTAAGGCCAACATCATTCTGGAATAGACTTCTTAATCTGCAACTTTATTCCTATAGGTTCTAGAAACATGCATGAAGAGCTGTGGGAAAAGGTTCCATAGTGAGGTGGGGAAGTTCCGCTTCCTGAACGAACTCATCAAAGTAGTCTCTCCCAAGGTACCCACCTCTGCATCCTCTTTGGCTTAATGTTCACAGGAAAACATGGTCCTCTGTCCGTGTGCTTGGTTGTCTAGGTTTACCTATCTCAACAACACCCGTGTTTCTTAACCAGTCTGCAAGTCGAAATGAGTGTTGTTCATTTATGAGATGTGAGGTTTAACACCAGAAGACACTTGGCTCTCAGCTGACAAGCCTTGAATTTGAAAATGCAGTGAAGATACAGAAAATCCCTTGATGATCATTTTGCAGTTGAGCTTACAAGAGGGATGATCATTGCACCAATCAGAGGTCATGAAAGAGGTGTGCTGCCAGCATCAGTCATGTTATCCAGTCATGGCACTCTGTGCATTCATTGCCAATGAGGAGGGTTTGTGTCTGACTGCTGATGTTTATATTCCATCTCAGTGCAAAGGAATTCATTTCTTTCTAGAGTTCTAGCCAAGGAAATGGCGGATATCAAATGACAAAATGATATATTGTTGCGCTTTGCAGTGTCTGAGCTATTTGGCCCCTGTGCCTATATCTGAGCTTGAAGTCTTTTGTTTTGTTTCCAACTGTTTAGTATTTAGGCTCGCGTGCCCCAGAACCCGTGAAGAAGAAAGTGCTGGAGGTCATGTTCAGCTGGACCTTGACACTGCCAGAGGAGACTAAAATCTCTGATGCTTATCAGATGCTGAAGAAGCAAGGTGAGCTTAGCGCTGTGGTAATTAACTGAGCGTGTGCGATAAGAAGGGCAGCTTATTCATGGTTGAATGTCTGGAGTAAAAGGCCAGTACGGCAGATGGGCTGACAAAAATCTGCTTCTGTATTAGATGGAAAAAAATGTGTAGAAGCACATTTCAGTTAGAAGTATTTGAATGAATGCGCATGTGTTTATGCATTTATGTGTACATGTAACATAACTAAATGGGAACAAAGACTTGCAGAAGTGTGCTCTAAGTGGCTGGAAACCCATTTTCCTTTCCAGGCATTGTGAAGCAGGACCCTGCACTTCCTGATGACGGACCCCTCCCACTACCAGCAGCCAGACCTAAGAACGCCATCTTTGAGGATGAGGAGAAGTCAAAGGTAAGGGGTGCTCAAGCGCTGGAAATAGGTGGAGACTTCTAATTTGCCAACAGTATCGGTGGAAACCCATGACAGCGACGCGATACGCTTCCATCACTTTGAGTGGGCGTGTTGTAACGTGTGGAAATAGCATTTTCAAACTGTCAGAGACGACACCAAACATTCTGATTGGCCGCTGCGGGAAAAATCGCTCCTCATTTGCATAGGATTCAACATTTTTCAACTTTTATCGGTCGCGTCGCCCAAAAAGGTGGTCTACGTCACAATGGATTGGCTCCCGTTGAAATGCATGGGATCAGAATATCGCGTCGCTCGTAACGGTGTCATGGGTTTCCACTGTATGTCTTGGGAATCACTTAAAGCAGCAGAAAGGAGTTTTGGTCAACAACTAGCGGGTTAACTAGCCAAAAGGCACGCAGAAACCTGGCAAGCGGCAACCACAGCTGAGTGGGCACGGATATAGGCTTGCTGTCGTGCAAGCTGGGGTCTTTTGGCGATGTAGTTGGTGATGCAACCAGTTACATTTTCGCAGGGTGGTCCATCCTGGACCACAGAACTACATAGGGCATAGTGTGGGCGGCGGGTGGGAATGACAGGTGTGTTTATCTGCCCTTCACATGACCGTACGCCATCAAAATGAATTTGATGATGAACTAGTTGTCTACAAAAACACACACCAACATATAGTCAATTCCTTCATAGTGTTGCTTTAAGGCCTCACAGTATTATGCCGTGACTGTTTCTAGTGCAAGTTTTTAAAGATGTAATACGTCAAAAGTGTTAGAGGAAGATATAGATGTCAACTTCTTACCAAGGTCTTCAGTGCCATACTGTGTGCCTGAAAAGCATTTGATTTCATTAACAGCCTCCCTGTAGGGTTGAAGCTCATTGAATACATGCCTAATTTGATAATGGAATCGATAAATGACATTTGATACAATATGACAAGCATCCTTTTGTTTCCCCTACCTTCTCTATAGACCTGGTCGTTATTTTAGCCCACATACTGCTGGCTGCGTTTGCCCTACGAAATCCCAATAGGCAGGCTGGCTACTGAGGCAGTGTGGCTGTAATTTGACACTTGACTTGATCTTGATGTGATCTACAAAGTGTCAGTGTTTCAAGCACTCTCTTCATCACGTATCTTAAAACCCGATCGCCAGCTACTTTGTATTGGGAACAGATAAAGACCAGAGGTGTTCGTCGAGCCTTCCGTTTTATGCTCGGATGTACTGTATATGAACAGTGCTTATTATTTAAGCTGTGTTTTGTGTATTCCAGTTCTACCTTCTACCTCAAAGTGTAAACACTGGTTGCACTCGCAGTTCAAGGGTGTCATGTAAAGTTATTCTTGTGCTGAGACGAGGTCACCAACCTCGTGTTGCTGGGAGCCTCATTTTTGGCCCCCTCGATCCCGACCCCACTCATTTCCTGCTTCCCCCCCTTCTCTGTAGATGCTGGCGCGCCTGTTGAACAGCACTCACCCCGAGGACCTGCGGGCCGCCAACAAACTCATCAAGGAAATGGTGCAGGAAGTAAGTGGCTGTAGCTACTGCTTGTTCTGTGTAGGCCCCATGCTGTGTGTTTGTGCATAGGTGTGTGTGTGTGTGTGTGTGTGTCTGTATTAACCCATTGTTGCCCCCCCTGGTCCTTGTTACATTGTTGTATTGTCTTTAAGAATGGTCACCCTCTGATTTTCTCACATTAAAGCTGCCCAGTCCAGGATGTTTGTGTGCAGTGAATGGCAATTAGTACAATAATGTTTCACCCCAAGGACTAAACATGCGTGATGGCTTACGTTTGTTTTGTGGTAGAGCTTGTTTATTTGTGTTATTGGCACAGCATTAAGTGCATGTGTAAATGTTAGCTAGAGCATCCGTTTCACTTCCTGTTGGTGTGTGTGTGTGTGTTCATTCATTGTTCTGGCCCTTGCTCAGGACCAGAAGCGGATGGAGAAGGTGTCCAAGCGGGTGAACGCCATCCAGGAGGTGAAGGAGAGCGTGGGGCTGCTGACCCAGCTCCTGGGAGACTACAGCAAGGAGAGCGTCGAGAACAACGAGGAGCTGATCAAGGTTGGCAGAGGCTAATGATGGCCACACACATACACATACACACACACACACACACACACACACACATACACATACACATACACACACACACACACACACACACACACACACACAAATTGCATAGACAACACACACACACACAAACCCACACAAACACACACAAATTACAATGACACACACACACAGACACAGAAGTTGCATGGACTGGACATCACACACACAGACTCGCATAAATCTCCTACAAACAAATATCAGACAACACAACACACAAGTGCACGCACACACACACACACAAGCGCACGCACAAACACAAACTCAGGACTCTCCCACGAACAAAAATCACACAGACATTACACACGGTCGACACGCTGTGCCAACACACACCACGCATACATCTAAACACACATCGGTACCAATTACCTCAGCACCAACAGCTACTCGCATCCGCAGTGCGCTCAATACTGGCCCTGGGGTCAGAGTTCCCATAGAAACAGTTAGTAATCGTCTGTGTGAAGCCACCAGATAATTAGCGACAAGTGAAATCAAAGCCCAGGCAGCTCCATCATTAAAGCGCTCCTGTAGCGACTCGGCTCCTTTTATTATGCCGTTAAAAGTCATGATTTGCTTGTTAAGAAGAGGGCCCCAAACGGAGGTGTTGACGCTCGCCAGCGGCTGTAACTTGTTTGTGCTGACGCACAGAAAATCCTGTTTTTCAATGGGTGTACGTGGTATCCTGTTTTTGTGCTTGTGTTTAAATATGACAGTTGTTTCATTTATGATCTTGCCCCACTCAGTAGAGAGTGGTGGCTTGAGCAAGTTAATTCCCATGATGCAAGTGTGAACAGGATGAAAGTGCATGTCTAATGAGGAAGTGTGTGTGTGTTTTGTGGTAGAGCTTGTTTATTTGTGTTATTGGCACAGCATTAAGTGCATGTGTAAATTTTAGCTAGAGCATCCGTTTCACTTCCTGTGTGTGTGTGTGTGTGTGTGTGTGTGTGTGTGTGTGTGTGTGTGTGTGTGTGTGTGTGTGTGTGTGTGTGTGTGTGTGTGTGTGTGTGTGTGTGTGTGTGTGTGTGTGTGTGTGTGTGTGTGTGTGTGTGTAGGACTTGTACCAGCGCTGTGAGAAGATGAGGCCCACACTGTTCCGTCTAGCCAGCGACACAGAGGACAATGACGAGGCCTTAGGTAAGGACCAGCATTCCTAACTTTCGGGGTCTAAAACAAATCTTGAATAAAATCAAAAAGTAGGACACTTTGGTAAAGTTCAGTTCTTATTTTGACATTGGGACTTGCAATCTACTCCCAGTAAGAGGTGGTGATAGAATTTAAGCAGTATTTAAGAAGCATTATTGGAAATAATGGAAGTCCCTTCATGTTGATATGATTAAGATGAGGTGTATCTGTGAGGAGGTGTATCTGTGAGGAGGTGTATCTGAATGCTATGATGAGGTATATCTGAATGCTATGATGAGGTATATCTGAATGCTATTATGATGTGACTGTTAGTATCTGATTGCTCTGGTTGTCCTTTGCAGCGGAGATCCTGCAGGCCAATGACAGCCTGACCCAGGTGATCAACCTCTACAGGCAGCTGGTGAAGGGTGAGGAGGTCAACGGGGACAGCTCCACCATGCCTCAGCTCACAGGTCAGGGTCCCATCCCTCATTGAGCCTGACCTTCACATCCAAAGCTATTGAGATTTGTGTTGACCCTTAAATATATAATATTAAATATATCCCCTATTATATCCTAAATACCAAGCAATGAAGTATCTGGTTTTGTGTCTGTTGATGATCATGGGTTTGATGATCTACAGATAATTGTATTCTGTTATAACCGTAGTGACACTGAGGATCTTGTTGTCGTGACCCCCCCCCCCCCATACAGGAAGTAGCACTGCTCTGCTGGACCTGTCAGGCCTTGACACTTCACCCTCTGCTCCGACTGTCCCAGAATTCCCCTCTCAGCCCACCCCCTCACAGGAAATTGGCATGAGCCTGCTGGATGATGAGCTCATGTCGCTAGGTAACCGCCATCGACGTCTGGCTGACCCCCTTCCCTGCCAGGGACATTAGACAGATACAGCAGCATGTGACATTTACACTCAGCATAAAGTGGCACCAGGGTTTGACTTTTTTTTTTAAAATGGATTGTCCACTTTGTTTCATCAGGTTTGACTGATGTTGCCCCTGCAATCTCTAACCTGGCTTCCCAGTCTGGGGATGCCACAACATGGAACTCTTTTCAGGTGAGAACAGGACTTGGACACAGTCACACACACAGTACAGCAGTAATGCGGTGTAGTATGCAGCAAACGTTGCACATAGTGCTGTCAAACGATTAAAATATTTAATCGCGATTAATCGCATTTATGTCATAGTTAACTAAAAATTAATCGCGATTAATCTCAAATTTGTATCTATTCTAAATGTCCCTTCGTTTATTCATTTTTTCCATCATTTTATTTTTATTTTAATGCCCTAATCAACATGGAAAAGTGGATTGGCTTGCTTTAAGCAAATGTTTTATTTTATTGAAAACCAAGATTGCCAAACAGGGCGGTACAAAATAAAATTATAAAGTGCACATTTCAGGTAAACAAGGCCTATAGTGCAGTTAAACCATGGCTTAATATTTTCTTTTTTTCAAGTTTGCTGGGAACATAGCAGTCAGGCCTCTTATTTCAGAAACAATGAACCGTAACAGTTAGGTTACCAATAAAAGGTAAGCCTACTACTTCTTTGCTTTCAGCCAGCTGCCTGTTGACATTTTCAGACAACGGTAAAGTTGGCTTCTTTTGCACAACAGTACTTTTAAAAGTAAACTTTCCATTCAGAAGCTTTTTATCATCCATTTCGCCGTATCGCGCTCACCATTCACTCAAACCGTAACGTTAGCCTAATACACAGTTTGCGAGGCCAAAAAGAACGTTAATCTAAAAAAAAGAAAAAAATTATTATAAAAAAAAAATCGCGTTAATCTCGCGATAAAAAAATTAACGGCGTTAAAATGGGTTTGCGTTAACGCCGTTAACAACGCGTTAAACTGACAGCACTAGTTGCACATAACATTTTTTAAGGATACATCTGATTTTTACCTGATAAATATCAATGGATTTATGTTGTTATAACATAAAAGGAGTACATTTGTACATTGTCAGTAAAACATACAGTTTGTGCTGAATATAAATGTACTTTCAGAAGACTTTCACCATAACCAGATGGCTTTTACCTTTCATTCTCCAGTCCTCTGATAGTGTCGAAACACCTGCTCCGGTGGCGCCTGCAGCGGTGCTGTTGCCATCGGTGACGGCAGCACCTGCAGCCCCAGCGACCGTGGCCCCGCTTGCCTCGAGGGCCCTGGATGAGCTGGACCTGCTGGGCAAGACGCTGCTGCAGCAGTCCCTTCCCCCAGAGAGCCAGCAGGTGAAATGGTAATGGCTCCTGTGCATCTGTTATCATAGAGCAGGAGAGCCTCTGTCTAGTCTTAGTGCTGGTCTGCAAGGCCCTTTGTCTTGGCTGCAGTGTAGTTTGGTATTCTTAGCCTTAAAATAATACCAGGTTCAGCTAGCCAAGCCTTGCAGGCATTTGCAGATCAGATTAGGGGTACAAACTAAAGTGAAGCACAAATGCCACTCTCAGGAGGAGTATCTGCCTCTCTGACCAGAATTGCTTGATTTGACCTCATAGATTATCAGGGTATTGCAAATGTTCTCAGTTAGGTGTTGTATGTGTATATGTATATTGTATATGTGTGTATGTATATTGAAATGAAATAGGATAGAATTAAGAGATGTTTCTTTGTCTTTTTCTTAAAGGGACAAACTTCAGTCTCACTCCAGACCCACACTCCGCGACCTTCAGACCAAGACCACCACAAACCCCAGCCCGACGCCCAGTCCCATCCTGACCCTGGCCTCCGAGCAGCCTGGGACTCTCCTGGACTCTCAGGCTGGCATTGGAGCTCCCTCGCTAGGCTTGACCACTAGCTCTTCTCCCCAGAATGACATTTCCTTAGCTAATGTGATTGTTCCCTTGGAGTCCATCAAACCCAGTAAGATGATCGGTCTAAAGCATTTACACTTTGGGTCTTATGTGGATGGTATCAATGTTACAAAACAACACAAGTGGACTGTCAGACTCAGATGGATCAACTTGTGTCAGTTAGTTATTGTTGTCAGTTAGTTATTTTTGTCACTTAGTTATTGTGTCACTTAGTTATTGTAAACTTAATGCAAACTTAAACCTATTGCTGTAAGTAAAACTGACCTCTCTCTCTCCCCCCTCCCCCTCCCTCTCTCTCTCACACACGTTCTTGTATGCTTTTAGGTAGCATGTTGCCTGTGACGATATTTGACAAACACAGTTTGCGGGTGTTATTTCACTACGCACGGGACAGTCCCCCGTCACGGCCGGACGTGCTAGTGGTCATCATCTCCATGCTGTCCTCCGCCCCCATACCCATCACCAACATTCGCCTCCAGTCGGCCGTCCCCAAGGTACGTACTCGTCTGACCCGCCCGCACTCACTCCATCTTGTGCAGAGCCCAACTCTCCAGTCTGAGGCCGCCCAGTCCACCTATTGCTCCCAGCTGTGAAATTTGAATTGGTGCAGTGAATTTGTGTCAACACTGACGATTGATAATCGGGAAGTAAATTTCCCTGGACAATTCTGACTACCAGAAATGTAGCATTGTAGGCAAAAGGACGAGTGAGGGGTTTAAAAAAAGAATTAAAAAAAAAAAAACACCAGGTCATTTTCTAGCTGGATTTCAATCAAAATTTATTTATTTAGCCTATCATGTTTTGTTTGATAAAGGGGCGGGCACATCAAAACATCACACGCCACAGAGGAACATAAGACTGAGCACAGTGAGCTTGAGCTGGAATGTAGAGTATCTCTCTCTCTCACATCCTGGAAGTGTCTAGTATTTTGTCTCGTCTTTCTGGTTCTGTAAGTCACACTCCCGCTTCAATCCTGCTTTTCCTGAAGCACCATTTCCAGGCCCAGTACTGTCGCCTTAAATAAAAGCCCTGGCTTTGGTGAGGGCGTGACGGGGACCCACGTGTTCATGAATGTTCTCTCTCTCTCTCGCTCTCATTCCACAGACTATGAGGGTGAAGCTGCAGCCCCCATCGGGCACGGAGCTGCCCGCCTTCAACCCCATCCTCCCCCCCGCCGCCATCACCCAAGTCCTGCTGCTGGCTAACCCCCACAAGGTAAGGCAGAGCTGGGGCACAGGGTGGAATGACTGTCCGGCACATGACCGTCATAACGGCACAACCGGTGACTCAGGGAACGAACGGAATGATCTATTCGTGTGTCTGCCAGTTTGCTGCCTGCCAAAGCTAGTTTCCCTGTCGGAGCTTTTTCTTATGTTGACGTCCAGTTTGAAGACATCAGATTCTGAGGGGCATAGCTGTTATAACAGCTGTCTTCTGTGTATATATATATATATATCCCAATTCATTATTGACATTACTTCTAAATTAAAGCATTTGTTTACCAGTGTCAGATGTGAAATAATTCATGGGCGTCTTCATCGTGATGCGTTTACAGTGATGTATCTGGTTTTATCTTGCAGGAGAAAGTGCGATTGCGGTACAAGCTCACCTTCGATCTAGGAGAAGAATCACATGATGAGTCTGGGGACGTTGAACAGTTTCCACCCCCAGAGAACTGGGGGGACCTTTAGGAGGACGGACCTGCTTCCCGTTTGACGACCCCTTCTGCTTCCTACTGCTCTTGCCTGATGGCGTGAACTTGATACAATATTCTTGTCGATGGTCCTGCTTTTTGAATCTGCAGTCCGTTTTCATTGCCCACAGCGGACTCTTTGGCTCTGCCTCAAGCCTATCTGTCTGTCTATCTAGTGTGTCTGTTTCTTTCTTTTCTTTTGAATCATTCCAAATGATTGACGGTCATGAAATCAGCCATGTTCCTCTGCTTGAACACTGTACTTGATTTAGCTGTGTGGAAATGTAACCGACTACAACAACAACAACAACAACAACAACACCCCCATTGCTTTGACTTCCGAGCAATTAAGTTGGGCCTTTTTAAACAGAACATGTGTGTGCATGAATTTGTGTGTGTGTGTGTGTGTGTGTGTGTGTGTGTGTGTGTGTATGAGTGTATGTGGGATTGTTTGCATTTATGTCCAGCATTTACTCATCCGTGTCGTCATCTACTATAGAATGAAATGAAGCCTTCAGTCGTCTCAGTTTTACCAGTTGCACAGTGGCAGACATGCATAGTGGAGCCAGTGAGGTTTCGCACTACACAACCGTGAGTGGATAATGTCCCTGTTACTGTGATATAATATGCATCCAGTCTTCTACAAAGGAAATCCAAACTATCCCTTTACCAAGGACTTGAAGTTAAGCTTATTGTTTTCAGCTGTTGTGTGTTTTATTCATTTGTTTTTCTTTTTTCTTCTTCTTTTGTTCTGTCTGTTATGCACTTTGTTTTGCACATGACCTCCCAAATACTGACTTCTTGTTACTCTTCTACATTATGTAGTATTCACCTTAAAGACAAAACACAGCAGAATCTCACCGGGTCTTCAGAAGGAACACTAAAGGGGGAATCATGCAAACCTTTTTGTGTTCTAACCTTTGACCTCCTGCACGTCCCTGGTTGACTGCTGTTGACACCCAAAGGGAGCCCCACCCCCTCCTGGGGCTCGACCAGGCGAGCCGTCAATGCCGAATTCTTGTTTGAAAATCTACCGTATGTGCCTGATCTGACACGTTTCTTTCGCATTTCTAGGTCCCGTCTGATTCGGTTTCATGTCCTTTTTTTTTTATTATTACCTTTTTTTTTTTTTATAGATACATGCCGCACATTTAGTCTTTGAGTTTGGAATTCCAGTTTGAAGAGAGCTGTTTGCAGTCGTTTTTTTTATTATTTATGTTTTTTTTTTTTTTTACCCCTCGTCATTTCTGGTTGGGAACGTAATCGTGTTCACACACTAATCATACAGAGCCCCGTGGCCAGGGAAGAAAGGTTGAGAATCTGTGTGTAAATATACCAGATCCTAAAGAATAGGAAAAAAAAACTCCAATAATTGGAACTCTCATCACCCTCGGAAAACAAACCATCCTACATGTGCTGGCTTTCTGGATCTTCCCCTGGAATATTCTGATGAGAATTCTATTGTAATGTTGCACTTCTGACTGTAACCCCCCCCGCTCTGTCCTTGTCTGGTTGAGCCTGTCTTCCCAGCCTTGGGGAGGCTGAGAATGAATGATTTCCCTCCAGGAGAGACTGAACAGATGAGGTACTCTGTAAATGGGAGTAGAATGGCTTCCGCCTGAGGAGGAATGCCGAGGCACTTGGCTGCCATAGCAACGTGGCATTCTTGCAGTCAACCTAACACATTCCAAATACCCCCATACGCCCACCTGCACCCCCTCAACGTGCACACAGCCCGCCCACTTCACCACCCTCCCCGCCCACTTCACCACCCTCCCCTCACTATCTCATCACGGTTCTGACTTTGTAAATAGTATCGGTATTGCAATTATGTACATTTGCCAAAAAAAAAAAAAATACAAAGATGCAAATTCATTATGGAGGGAAAATGGAGAGAATGTAGTGCAAATATGTATTTAAGGGAAATAAAAGTTATTCTTTTTCTCGGGGGTTTAAAACAAGCAGCCTTGTGTTCTATGCATGCAAGATTCAGATGGGAGAGAAGCCTCTGGTGGACTTTCCAAGTGTCTGGATGGTCATATCCATCCTCTTATTCCTGCTACTGAACTGACATTTGCTGTAGTAATTCGATGGAAACTCATGTGTTGTTAGGAGTAGTCTCACATTTAAGACTTAAGAACATACAAAATAACTATTCAAGACACAGAAGGGGTTCAAAGTCTTTATTTAACCCTGTAAATCAGAAGCACAACAGTATAAAAAAAAGAAAAGAAATGCAGGCTTGACAGCTCCGCCTGGTGCAGCTCCGCCTGGACAATCTCTCAAGATTTCAAGCGAATATCAGGCACTGAGCTGGTTCACACACCCTATTCAACCCCAGATTAACGTCATGAAATGATAAAAGACTAAATAAATGGACAGATCAAACTCACACTATAGACACTGGATGCAGGTACATGATTTTGCCATTCACAATATTCAAAAGGATCCACTCACAGTTTTCACACAGACATGTCTGACCGCCTCTGGCTTAGGTGCTAGACACTAAAGCTTCTTTACTGGTCAGCACATTCACACAACACAACCTAATAGTATAAACTCTAAAACAGAAGCCCTTAGCCGGTTAGCATTTCCACACATATAAACACTAAAAGGGAGGACGAGGGGAACTTGGGAACAGGTTAGGGTGATCTGTCATTAGTTAAGATCTCTTTACTTCCTGGGTGGTGGGGGAGGGGGAGGTGGTGCGAATGGGTAAGGGCCCTGACCTATGAACCCCATCATGGGCTGGGGGGGCGGGGGGAACTGCTGCGCCATGAGAGGCTTGGGCCCAGACCCGCCCTGGGCAGGTGGGGGAGGGGGCTGGCCGAAGGGGCCCTGTGGTGGCCCTGAGGGCTCCTGCCCGCCGCCCCCTCCTCCACCTCCACCTGACTGGGAGCCACCCCCCCTGGAGCCGTAACCCTGGAACTGGTCGTTGTAGCCGCTGCGGCCCCTGTAAGACGAGGAAGTGGAGCGGTCGGAGTCGCGGCTGACGCCAGCAGAGCGTCCATCGCGGCTGAAATTGGAGCTGTTTCCACGGCTGTCCTTTGAGCCGCCGAGCATTCGCCGCTCACACGCATCTTGGAACATCATGTTGGGGTTGTCCGAGTTGGAGACACTGCTACGGTAGCGCATCCTACCACCTGTGGGAGAAGCACAAGAGAAAACGGTTAGTGGGGGGTATTAAAACCTGATAGAATGGGCCTAATCACACTCACTGGCCTTCTTATGTACTGGCACCAAAATCAATCGAAGGGCTCATTTCCACACTTGAGGCCTGACTTCTTCCCAAGCCTTCAGCCAACTTTTTCATTTAACCCCCCTGGCTGAAGTGAAAACCCATCTCCTAGCCAGTCAGCAATTTCTGCCCCAAACCTCTTAAGACCAATCAGTCCTCTTCACTTAACACTTAAGACCACACCCTGCATCCAACTCACCCCTCCTTTATCTACTAGTCCCGATACTGCAACCATCCATGATAACACTGGTATTGATGGATTCAGTTATTACTCTAAACACTCCCGCAATTCAATCCTAATCTACTATTCTGAGCCTTCTGAAGTTCTTCTCTTTCACCACTGCAGTAGTGTACAATCCCCAACCACATCCCTTTTGTGAACCCCACTGCTTCTGAACAACTGTTTGTAAACCCATTACAGTGCCCTCCGCAATTATTGGCACCCCTAGTGAATATGAGCAAAACAGGCTATAAAAAAATATGTCTTTGCTGTTTATCCTCTTGGTCTTTCACTCAAAATATTCACAAAAATCCTACCTTTTCATTGAAGTAAAACTATTGAAAGAAAAAAAAACTGTTGACATTAAATAAATATTTTTCCCCAAAACATGTGTGCCACAATTATTGGCACCCCTTAATTTAATGTATTGTGCAGCCTCCCTTTGCCAACATAACAGCTCTGAGTCTTCTCCTATAATGCGTGATGAGGTTGGTGAACACATGGCACAGGATCTGAGACCATTCCTACTTGCAGTATCTCTCCAGATCCTTCAGATTCTGAGGTCAACGTTTGTAGACTCGGCTTCAGCTCATCCCACAGATTTTCTATGGGGTTTAAGTCGGGGGACTGTGATGGCCATGGCAAAACCTTTATTCTGCGGTCGGTGAACCATTTTTGTGTTGATTTTGAGGTGTGCTTTGGATCATTGACCTGCTGGAAGGTCTAACCACAGCCCATTTTAAGCTTACTGGAGGGGGCTGTTAGGTTTTCATATAATATCTGCTGGTATTTGATGGAGTCCATGATACCATGTATCCTAACAAGATGTCCAGGGCCTTTGGAAGAAAAACAGCCCCACAACATTAAAGATCCGCCACCATACTTCACATTGGGTATGGGGGTCTTTTCTGTATGGCTATGTTTCTGTCTACGCCAAAACCACCTTTGATGTTTGTTGCCAAAAAGCTTTATTTTGGTCTCATCTGACCATATAACTCGGCCCCATTGAAAGTCTGACTTACATTTGGCAAACTGTAGGCGCTTTAGTTTGTAGTTGATTGACAGCAGAGGCTTTTTTCTGGCAACCCTCCAAAACAACTTGTGGTGATGTAGGTGGCGTCTGATGGTAGTTTTGGAGACTTTCTGACCCCAAGACTCAACTCACCTCTACAATTCTCCAGCTGTGATCCTTGGAGATTCTTTTTCCAGTCGAACCATCCTCCTCACGGTGCGTGGGGTCAATGTACACACACGTCCGCTTCCAGGCTGATTCTTAACATCTCCTGTCGCTTTAAACTTCTTAATTATTTCCCTGATAGTGGAAATGGGTATTTTCAACTCTTTAGAGATTTTCTTGGGTCCATTTCTTGATTTGTGCAGCTCCACAACTTTCTATCGCACATCGTCACTGTGTTCTTGGGTCTTTCCCATAGTGATGAATGACTAATGGAATTTGGCCTGTGTCACCTCATATTTGTACACCAGTGGAACAGGAAGTCATGGTTGACCTCTTAAGAGTTCCTTATCAAACAGGTGAACTTAAAAATGTAAAACATGACTAGAAATATACTTCAGTTAGATTTTAATTATAAGATTTTTCTAGGGGTGCCAATAATTGTGGCACACATGTTTTGGGGGAAAATATTTATTTAATGTCAACAGTTTTTTTTTCTTTCAATAATTTTACTTCAATGAAAAGGTAAGATTTTTGTGAATATTTTGAGTGAAAGACCAAGAGGATAAACAGCAAAGACATATTTTTTTATAGCCAGTTTTGCTCATATTCACTAGGGGTGCCAATAATTGCGGAGGGCACTGTATATTAAAGCCAAAATCCAAATGCTCAACCCTGACCTCTCCTTACACTCCCTCATCTTTCTTCCCTGGAGTCTGAGCCCTCCTCACCTCCTCCTCCTCCTCCTCCACGGCCAGAGCCCACCAGCTGCAGCAGCTTGGGGTTGATGGCCTGGCGCGCCTCCTCCAGCACGCGCACCAGGTCCCGCACCTGCCGCAGGTTGCCTGGGGTGAAGAAGGTGTAGGCCGTGCCCTTGTTGGTGCTGCGGGCCGTGCGGCCGATGCGGTGCACGTAGTCCTCGGACGAGTTGGGGTAGTCGTAGTTGATGACGAACTTGATGTCCTCCACATCTTCAGGAAGGGAAGGAGGGTGGGGGGATGAGGGGTGAGTGTGAAGGTAAGCGGTGGAACCAAGAGTGGAGGTGAAGAAGTGGTGCCGTTTTGAGGGGTACAGAAGAAGAGAGAGAGAAACAGTCAAAGAGGTGACAAAAAAACGTTTTTCACATGGCAAGGAAATAGATCAGGTAGTGCGATTTAGCTGTTGCGATGTAGCGATGTTGTATCAATCTAATATCTAGAGTATAATCTCATTGTCCTTTTATTACTAAAACTATTAAGGCTAAATTGGATAGTGAAATCTACTTAGTGAGAAACCACAAATTACTATAAAAATTATTAACTAAGTCCAAAAATTAAATATCTGGCAATACTTACGTGAAAAAAAACCCCGACCAAATGGTTAACGACTTCAAAATACAAGATACATGTAATATCTGTCCAAGTTGAAAATGCTCCTACAGAAATGAATCTAGCCCAAATTATCTTCACTTGAAGAGAACGCAAATTAGTTCAACAATACCCCAAAAAGGCTGGCTGAATCTATCTTGCATATCAAGACTTTCACATAGATCTTTAACACTCAAAAAACAGATTCCAACATGATCTTGTGCCAAAGATAATTTGGCAGAGGCAACTGTGCAACCATAGAAACCTGCCTAGGTCCTAGCATTTATGTAAACAATAAATGTAATCAATTATATTTCAGATTTGGTCATTGTTCTACGCTGTCTCAACTGGATTTGTTAAAAAAAAATATTTTAAAAAAAATATAGAAAGTACAAGCGTTTGAAAAACATACTACAGCTAAAATGACAAGAACTCAGTTGCTGAAGTGAAAATGACAAATATTCATTGTGGAGTCGCAACCATTTCCTCTTAGCTACGGGGAGAAAAAAAACAAACTAGCTATAAAGTCTGTTTCTCATTACATGGGATATGGGGCTCCGACAATACTGCTGTGACCCAGGACAGAAAATGTCTCCTTTTTTTCTATAATTAATCTACTTAGCGTGAACTATATTTCTAGGCTTATTCTAATGTGCTACACACGAGGGAGGGAGATAAAGTAGGGAGGGGGCCAGTTCAGTACTTACCCGAGTTTGGGATGCTTTTACACGGGTAGTCACCCCCCCTGCTCTGTGCTGGGTCACGTGGAGGGGCCAAAGATGGAGGAGGGAGGTCCCATCCGCACCCCGCCCTTTAAAGAACCTCCCCCTTCACCCTTGGCGAACACCAGCAACTCCGGGCGCGAGTGGAACCGGCTCCCCACCAGTTTCCCATCTCTCGCCAGGTTGCAGGACCTCCACAATCCGGAGCGGACCGGCACCAGCACTCTTAGCCCTCCCTCTCTGTCTGTCTGTCTGTCTGTCTGACTGTCCGAGGCCTTCGCCGACACTGGGCCTCTAGACAGACTGTACATGGGTCCTATGGGGCTACTGTGATATATAGTTTTTGTGGTCACCTTCCATAGTCTGTAAAGTCTTTGGGGGGTCTGCACATGGTCTTCCTGACTTCATGTCAACCTTAGTACCCTGTGCAATCATGGACTCTAACATCCAAGTTCAGAGGTGCAACAATAACCAGTCACCCACAATAGACCCTCAACAAACTAGGACTACTGCTCTGGTATAACTCAAAGCCTTTGGGGAGGAACTCGGGAATAGCTTAGACGGCAAGCAACCATATTCTAGTCACTAAGCTCTGGGTGGGTTGCAGAGGGAAGGGGCAGTCTTGGCACCCAAAACGGTGCCCGGCTGCTCTGCCTGTCGTTTGGGGACGTTCGAAAAGCCTGAGGGGGGAGAAAGAACAATGATACAGTCAGACTGTGGCTTTGTAGAGTCCACAATCCATCACTACCCCCCCTCCTCCTCTGTTTTCTGGCCAGCTCCATGACAACAGACCCAGTTACAGTTCTGGCCTCTCTCTGACCTTTCAACAGCAATATGAGCCCGTTGCAATGGCTCCTTCTCAAGTAACAGTACATCCCCAGTTTGTTTCTCGCTGGTTAGCTCACTGGCACTTCTACACAAACGGGAATGTTGCTGCTGACTGGAGAGGCTCTAGGCAGAGGGAGCTGAACGGGACGTGAGAGACACGAGGACCAGAGGCAGGTGAGGAGTGTGACCTCTGACCTCTGATTGGGCCAGCAGTGAGCCCCGAGAGAACCCCATTGGTCAGGTAACAAGATTTTAGGGAAGTAACAAGAAACAGACAGTACCCTTCCTATGTGGGTTTGGGGGGAGGGAGGGAGGAGGTGGCGTTTTGACTGGGGGTAAAAAAAGGAAGGAAGGAGTCCATCACTGGTCATAGAGGCCTGGAGACTCAACATATTGAGATGTTCATATAATGGTCGTGCCGGACATGAATAGCGGGCATGAAGCATGAATTGCTGTGTGCTGCATGATAAAGCAGTGGCTCAGACAGACAGACAGGATAGGAAAGGCTGAGAAACAAACAGGAAGGGAGTGTGTGTGTGTGTGTGTGTGTGTGTGTGTGTGTGTGTGTGTGTGTGTGTGTGTGACAAAAAGGAAATGTATCAGGGACAGAGAAAGGTAATGGACAAAATATGTACAACTGTGGCTCCCAAAGTGCTCTGCAAGGGAGGATAAGGCATAACAAGGTTCGGGTGGGGAGAGGCAAAGATGGGGTCAGAGGGTGAGGGCAAAGGTCAAAGTTCAATGAACAGAGGGGTTCAGTCTACCCTCTGCTGCTGTTACTGGTGCTGTTATTAGCTCTCAAAAGACCCTTATCCCCCTCCTCAATATTCCTTCAGTTGGTAGCTTGAGGATACAAAACATGGCATCTCAGGATTCAGTGGTGCCATGTTTTGCAGGTGTTTGGGGGAGTGGTTTCATTTGAGTGTTGATGTGCTTTGCAGATTAAGATATGACCCCCATCTCTTAGTATGCCCATGCCAGTCCCTTTGCCCACAGCCTTGGGTCAAATTATTATTTATGTCTTGGTACTGCTGCAGATAACCAGGTTCCTAAAACCAGGTCACATACTAGAGAGATGAGTTAACAAGCACATGGGCAGAACATAGTTAAAACATGACATGAGTATCAAGATGCCACTTTCCTGTCCATTAACTGGAAGTAACAGAGAGAAAACATGTCATATTCAAGATTATTTTGGTTATCTGCATAAATATAATGATATGGCTTACAATGTCAACGTAACAGAGTGGAGGTCTTCTGTATATGTTTGTGTGTGTGTGTGTGTGTGTGTGTGTGTGTGTGTGTGTGTGTGTGTGTGTGCGCGCATTTGTCTAGGAGTGAAAAGGTGAAAGAGAGTAGTGGTAACGTGGAAAGACAGTAAAAGAGATGATGTTAGCACAGCACAGGCAGTGCCAAGGACATACCCAGCCCACGAGAGGCCACATCTGTGGCAATGAGGATAGGAGCTTTGCCACTACGGAACTCTGCAAATGCAACAAAAAAAAAGAACAGTAAAAATGGAAAGGAGTGATACAGAGAACAGTTGCTACGCCTAACTTCACTTTCCATAGTAACCGATGTCAGTAGATCATATGCAGATGTATTGGATATGGTGTATTATTCTCATTGTATCATTGCATATCTACTCTTTTACGGACCACATTCCTGACCTGACAAAACCCAGTCTCTCTCTGGCTGAGTCTTATCACCATGGATACACATGGCAGGCCACCTGTAGAGAAAACACAATAAACCATTTGTTGAAAGAGGCCTTTTTGATGTGTGTAAGTGAGTGAGTGAGTGTGTGTGTGTGTGTGTGTGTGTGTGTGTGTGTGTGTGTGTGTGTGTAAGTGAGTGTGCGTGTGTGAGTGTGTGTGCGTGTGTGTGTGTGTGTGGTGTGTGTGTGTGTGTGTGTGTGTGTAAGTGTGTGTAAGTGAGTGTGTGTGTGTGTGTGTGTGTAAGTGAGTATGTGTGTGTATGAGTGTAAGGGGTAGCCTATACGATAACTCACCCATCCCTCCGCATGCGGCGTGTCAGTTCATCGCAGCGCTTCTTCGTCTCCACGAAGATGATGGTTTTGTTCTCCTTCTCAGCCATTATCTCCTCCATTAGCTGGAGCAGCCTTTAGGGGAACAAAAAGGCAACAGCCAATCCCCTGTCAATGTTAACTCTATGCCATTTATGGCTCATGGTTGCCATGAAGACAATAATACAACTTTATTTGTAAACAGTTGGACTGCCTCACTTGTTGTCCTTCTCCGTCTCCATGCACACATCCACTATCTGCAGGATGTTGTGGTTGGCGCTCAGCTCCAGGGCGCCCACGTTGATCTGCACGGAGTCCCGCAGGAAGTCCTCCGCCAGCTGGCGCACGTCTTTGGGCCAGGTGGCGCTCCACATCAGAGTCTGTCGGTCCGGCTGAGAACGGGAGAAAGGATGGTGGGTGAAAGAGACATTTTCAAAAGCATGTTCTGGTACTGTGCCCTCGAAAACACGTGTAAACACATTCTGAACTGTGAACTGTGTGATGTCTGCTCAGCTTTTTTCAGTCT
Organism: Clupea harengus; assembly: GCF_900700415.2. Taxonomy (NCBI): domain Eukaryota; kingdom Metazoa; phylum Chordata; class Actinopteri; order Clupeiformes; family Clupeidae; genus Clupea; species Clupea harengus. Next base: position 7,214,327 of record NC_045177.1, read on the forward strand.
TTGTTTTGGATTTGGATTTGAATGAAGAAAATCATTGAAAATCAAATGAAGAAAATCATTGTTGAAAGGCACTGTAGTTTTCCATGTCTGATATTGATACATGCTATTCTGCTTCAAAATTCCCAAAAACATATACATTTTTTCCGAGTGCTAAGACAACACTTTGACCTGCAGCTATAGAAGGCCTTCACTTCCAACTTACACGGATTTGGTCCACGATCTTGCGGATCTGGGGCTCGAAGCCCATGTCCAGCATGCGGTCAGCCTCGTCCAGCACCAGGTACGTGCAGCGCCGCAGGTTGGTCTTCCCGACCTCCAGGAAGTCAATGAGACGACCTGGCGTGGCAATGCAGATCTCCACCCCTACAGAACACAGCAGTGCCATGAGTCTGATGCAGTGAGTCTCTGAATGTTCATGCATGATTTGCACTAGTAGCTCTATTCACCAGGTACAGCCAAGCATGATGCCTTTGACAAATACTTGTATTGACCAGTTGACCAAATACAAATCATGAGATCATTATTTTATTGATCATGTTGTGATAAGTTGTCTTAAGTTGTATGATACCTAACTCTTCAGAGAGCACCTCCTTTCCGAACTTGCACTTCCTCTCGCTTCCCCTGCCTTTTTCTACCTCTCCTTATCCTTCCTCTAATGCTATATCTTCTAACTAGTACTTAACTCGCACTTACATTAGTTACACTCCTGCACTTTTTTATTTGTTATGTAAAATAGTATTTATTGTTACACTAGGTCTCTATTGCTTGTAGCTTGATTGTTCTCTCCATTGTACGTCGCATTGGATAACAGCGTCTGCTAAATGACTAAATGTAAATGTAAAATGATACAAAAACATAGTATTGTATACTGCCTTGATGGATAGACAAGGAATGTCGTTTCAACTAAAGAACACACAAGATGTATGAAAGATGCATGACCATCTCAACTCACCTCTCTCCAGGTCCCGTATCTGTGGCCCTTTGGGGGCCCCTCCGTACACACAGGTGCTCTTGGTGCGGGACGACTTCCCATAGTCAGAGGCCACCTGCTGCACCTGCTGTGCGAGTTCTCGAGTGGGAGCGAGGACAAGACACTGGAGCAAGGGCGAGAGAGTGAACCCAGAGGGCGAGAGAGTGAACCCCAAGGGTGAGAGAGTGAACCCCAAGGGGCGAGAGAGTGAACCCGAGCAACACCTCACAAGCACAAAACAACCAGAACGCTTCCATACCCATAACCTACAGGGGATTACTCTAAACCAAAGACGTTGACACAGAGAAAGGTGGTTCCTTGCATATGTCATGACATTACAGATTTTAGTGTCACCGTTAGTGACATTAGATTATGAAGCCATGATGTAAGTGTGATCTAAGAGCTGATCTTGAGATGGAAAATAGCACTTAAAGGTGGGGTGTGTAGTTTTTAGTGGCACTTATTGGTAGAAATGGAATACAGTATTCATAATTATGTTTTCATAAATGTACCTGTAACTACAAATCGTTGTCTTTTTAATTAACTTAGAATGAGCCCTTCGTATCTACATAGGGAGCTAGTCCTCTTCCATCATGTTGTGCCGCCATGTTTCTTCAATAACCCATAACGGACAAACCAAAACAATGGCTAGAGATAGGGCTTATGGCATTTTTATGGCATTTGGCGGCCACCATAGGTACTGCACACACGTTATAAAAGGAAGGGGTTCAGCTGGTTGCAATTTAGCAACCGCACCACTAGATGCCACTAAAAGCTACCCACTGGACCATCAACCATGACTGAATTTGCACAAGGTAGTTGTAACTCACAATAGGTCCATCGCCTCTCTCCAAGTAAGGCTGATGGTTGATGTGTACAATGGCTGGGAGGAGATACTGCAATGCAGAGACAATATAAGAGGCATTCATGTCATGAATAGGCCGATGACCAGGAGAAAACCCAACTTTGACCACTTGTTTATATGAGGAGGATTGACTGCTTACTGCCAGGGTCTTTCCAGATCCCGTCTGGGCGATGCCCACCATGTCTCTGCCACTCAGTGCCAGGGGAAACCCCTGTGCTTGGATAGGAGTGGGCTCCTTAAAGTTGTGGTGCAACAGCACATCTATTACATACTCTAAAACAAAGGACATATAACAGCTTCTGTCAATATGAGGAAGGCTTGGTTAATTGGAGTGATAGTATTGAGGGTGCAATGCTTTATACTCAACGGGGGAACTGGGCCTGATGGAAGTGCATGACGGGTTTGGGGCAGCCAGAGCCTCTGATTGTGATCTCTTTCTTGCGGCGGAACTCTTCCACATCATACTGAAAATAAAAAACAGAACCAAATAAAACCAGAGGCAGTTTAAATTCACGGAACAAGAAGAAATAACTGATTTCATAAATAATTCCACGAGTATATTTCACGTTAGGTTAGCACCTGTGTCATTCGCTGGACCTCCAGGTGTTCGCTATAAAAGTTCTTCTCAAACTTGGGTAGCTCATCCAGGTTCCATTTCTTCTTCCGCAGTCTATCACCAGGATTGCCAAACTTTGGAGGTGGGGGACTCCTTCGGCTGCTGGACCCAAAGCGTGGCCTAGTGGAGAGAAGACTACATTAACGCCCCACTGTACAACAACTTGTCACGTTAATCTCCTTAGAACCGCTGTAGGATATTCTTTAACTTCAATACTAAATTATTTACTATCGTGAGGTATAGGCCTACTTACCATCTTATCAAAAAAAATCATACTATGATAATTACGTGAATAGTTGGGACATAACAACCTAATGCAGTACTTAGTCAGTAGCCTACTATTTTCATTTTAATACGGAGTTGCATCAGGTAGAAGTATTCAACGAGAAATCAGCTTACTTTGACTATCTGAGTTGAACTCTTCAGCGACTCGCCAAACTTTCACTAGTCATCTATTTTACTCACGTTAACTTGGTTTAATTTGCTTCTTACCCTCTGTCTCGTCCACGGTCCCGGTCCCTGTCCCCATACGACGAGCCTCCTCTCATGATTGGAGTATATTTTGTCTGTGGATATATTTTTGTATTTCTTAAGTAATAGTATTGGTTGAGGAGAAGGAAATTCCTGACGGTGATCGTTCTGGCTATTTTGCAAAACTTGTAAACAACTGATCAAGGAATGAGATTATTAGCTGCCTGACTTTTGCCTTCTGCAAGTCTTACCTAATACTATGAATTGATTTGGTACGATAATATTGTTAATTTCGCCTTTTATCGTATATTCTCTTTAAAAAGCAAGAAGAAGATTCATTTTGTTGAGTTCGAAGATCCACTCCCAGACACTGATCACGTCATGTGAAAATGGAGGAACTGTAGAGGCTGTATCCCTTAACGTTGTGCGTTTTGCGTAGCATGTACTATGAGCGCAGTAAAAATGCAAAACTGTGTTGCTGAATTAACATACTGTCGTGGGCTTAATTTTAGTATACTACAAAGGTATGTAACCATAATGGCAGTTTAAACATAGGTGTCATATCTGAGTGTAGCGATGTGATATGATCTGGGAGTGTGTCATACCAGCAGGAGAGTAGTTTAAGAAACATTTTTAGTAACGAGGTCTCGGCATAGCTTTTCAGCCATGCACCTTAAAGGAACGGTCGAGTAACCAATCAAAACACCGGTGGTGTATCACATGTACATAAACAGGACGACGACATAAAGGCGTAAGAACCAGGAAGTGGCATTAAGGATGCAATGGATAGTTTTATTTTAGCTAGTAGTAGCTATTTTAGTAAACACTAAGCGGTGTCGAAAAATAATATGAGACAGCTTGGATATAATCTACGAAGAAATGCCACTATTCTCACAGAATCGGAAAATTGACCGCGTGAGCACAACAGCAGAGTTATTCAGCAAGCATTCACACTTGCAGGTACAATCATTAGCTCGCTGACGTTTGTGAAGCTAACGTTACAAAAGAAGTTGGTTTAATTGTTAGATAAGGTTCATAGGGATAGCTCTACGTCAGTTATTTTGGTCTTTACAAAGATTGTGTATGTATATATTCTCGGGGTACATAACTGTTAAATTACTATATTGTACCTAAAGCTGTGTTGTAATCCTGCAGGAGAACGCTCGAGTGTTCCGTAGTGAGAAACCGGCTACTATTGACCCGAAGTGCCTGTTATATGTGCAGCAGCGGGAGTTTGCAGCCACAACTCCATTAGACAGTGAGTTATGCAACCATGTTCCAAGAATGTTTGCGTTGAATCCAGTTCATCAAAGACAGGCAGGTGCGATGAACAGTGTGTGTGTGTGTGTCCACAGAATCTGTCACCTTCATTGGGTCTGCGGATGCAACTACCTGTCACTTAGTTCTGTTGCGACACACAGGTAAGAAACGACATGGAAACAATAACTTGCACCTTACAATATAACGCTGACGGAGACATTTGTAATCTGCGTGTTTGTTTTAATATACAGGGAGTGGAGCAGCATGCCTGGCCCACTGTGATGGGTCCAGAACGTGGTCTGAGGTCCCCCTCATAGTGAAGGCTGTCACCTCCTTAACCGGTGCTGTGAAGGATGGCAGGTATTCTACCCAGGCTCTACTGTTTGGAGAACTAGCATTAATTGTCTCTAAACAATGGCAGAGGCTGCAATAAGACTATTTACTAGACACCAACCAAAACTGTATTCTACAGACTGAAAGTAGATTTTTTTTCTCAAGATGGCCTCCAGTGGCGTATGCATGTCCCTGACATTGTGTTATCTCTCTATTGTTTTAGATTTGAGCTTCACCTAGTTGGGGGATTTGATGATGAATCACAAACGTCCCATAAACTCAGCCTTAATCTTTTGGGTGCGTCACCTCTGCTTCTAGCAGTCCTTTGATTTTAAAATAACAAGCCAGATTTACTCCTGTCACTTCTGAGTGTGTGTATAATACGTGTGTGTATATGTGAATTTTATTCTTTATCATAGCGGCCTTTCAGAAACAGCAGGAGGAGATACACCTAGAGACATGTTGCATCACAGGTTAGCAGTCTTTCTGCACATTACATTGACCTTCATGTCTTGGTTGTCTCTGGTTCTTAGTCAGTTTCACGTTGCATCTCTTACAGAAATGAATGATGAGGTTGTGGAGGGGGTTCATCGGCCCGTGGTGTATGGAATAGGTATGGCTCTACTCTTCTACCATGAATGTTCAAATGAAAATGCCAAGCTCGATGCAGGGTCTTGTTGAAATGCCACTACGCAAAACCGCTTCAGCATTATGCTTATTAGAGAAGATTAAGAAATGCTATTGTTATTTGTGCAAAGTCCAAGGCCTCAAAAGTAGGTGTAAATGATCTGGCTAAGAAGACGTGGAATGGGAAGGTAGTTAGTTTCTGTAATCCACAGATAATCACGGAAATTTCAGCCAGCACTCCGCACAAGGATAAACAGGAGTTCCACCTGAGTATTGTGCTGAAAAATGAATTACCACCTCCAGCATTAATTCCCTTCCCTCCTCTGTCCAGTGTTCTTGAAATACTCCCTTTGTTTGTCAAAACCAGAAATGTATAAGTAGACAAAACATTTAAGTCATGCTGTGAAGTTTAGTGTTTGCCCTGCGTATTGCAGTCCAGTTTCCCCATGGACTGTATATCTCACCGTGCATCTGGTTCTTTCTGCAGGAGTGAATGTAAAAACAGGGGAAGTGTTCCCAGCCTCTTTCCCAACCCGAGGACCAGCAGAGGACCTGCGCTCCGCACGCACCTTCACTGGGGGACAGGTAATCAAGCACCATACGCCACAGCGCCAGGACTGTAAACACAAGCAGCACCATACACCACAGCACCAGGACTGTAACCACAAGACAAAGATGGCTGACCACTCCTGTCTTGCTGTATCATTACTTGGGTCTTTGGCTTGTTTTGCTTTTTGCATCGTAAGGGTATGTATAGAGGGAAACCAGTTGGTTTTGAATTAAATGTTGTGGTTTTCAGATGGCTGAGATCTATGACTCAAGCAAAGAGCAAGTGGAAATAGGCTCATGCAAATGGTCACCCAACAAAGACATTGCCTTCTGGTTGGCGCAGGATGACGATACCATCTTACAGGTAGGAAGAAGAAGAAGAAGAAGTAGTTTCTCACTGAAACCAACTCCGGTATCTTTGTGGTGTTCATTTTCTTTTTGTATGTGTCAACACCATTACACAACCAGTCCACATGACTCCACATCATAGCAATGTTAACAGACCAGCTAGAAATGGTCCCTTTAATTATTTGTATTTTTAACTCCTTAAACTCCTTCACCTCCTTGATGAAAGTAATTAAACACAAGGGGGTTTGGTTGCGGTATTACCTTATTACCACAACCCATAATGTGGCATTCTTCAAATACCGCAGTAAGGACATTTGTCTACTGCTGCATCCCTTCAAATCATAGCTGACTAGATTCCCAGCAACGGTATTTTAAGTGGAGTATACCTGCCCCTTAAGTGGGAATGGCAGTTCATTAAAGATTATTGTCTTGAATCTGACAGTTGCAGATTTCATATGTGAAAGAAGCCATTTTAGACAGTTGTTGTCTATGTGGCATTGATCATTATTTTCCTCTACATGCACATTGAAAAGTTACGGTCTTCGTTCTTCTGTCTTGCCAGTACCTGTCTACATCCCCGATGGCTGAGCCTCCACACTTCGTGCAGCACATCAAGTCCACTATCCAGTTCCTCCTGGACCACCCCACCGCAGACAGCCTCTTCCCCGGGGGCCAGCCCCAGATCTTCAAGCGTACGGCACAGGGAGGGTGGGACCGCACCCCTCCTCCTCCTCCGCAGCAGTAGGAGTGTGTCGCCCCCTTTGGAGGAACTATGGAATTCTTATTCACTCCTTAATCCATGGAAATCACTGTGACGCCACCCCCCCCCCCCCCCATACCCCCCCAAACGCCTCAGTGGGGACTTCTGATTGGACTTATTGTGTTCGAATGGACAAGCATGGGTCTTTTGAACATGTTCTATTGGATGCATTTCTAAGCTGACCTTTGCTCTGAAAGAGTGTGCCCCCTTGGACCATAATGTGCCCAGAAAGGGGCTTCATTTAAAACTGTCAGGAAGGTGACTAGAATGACCATGCATAATTCTTCCCTGAGCTCCCGTTTAAAGCTAGTGAAAAGATGGCAAGATTCATGTTTTTCAAAATGGGGTTTAAAAAGAATATGGATCAGAGGATCTTCCTACAAAAACAAACGGATAGATCAGGAACAATAGAGACATATAATTTGTCTTGATGTTCAGGCCCTCTAGAATGTCCAATTCTGGGCTTTTGTCATGTATGTTACACCTACTTGGGCCTTAAGACCAACCAGCATTCTAAATGGAAGTGCTTTGTGTCGACTATATTGATTCAATTACACCATTTCTGTGAGCCTGAATACAGGAGGACCTGTAAATTATAAATCACCAGATATACCAGATTCTAAATAGAGAATCCTGGGCATTATGCACCATTAAGTTCATCTGACCTTTATCGGAGGCTAATTATGAGCAACACATTATGTGAACTTTAACAGAGAAACATTTTGAGTCTTTGTGCAACATTTCATTTATTACTGCTGTATAGGGGTGTCCAATCCAGCATGGTAATGCAAGCTGTACATGAGTTCTGTACAATAATTGGATTTCATTTTTTGACTCAGAGACCAGTGCTGAACACTGATGCATGGTTGAAAGTTTTAAGTGTCTCAGTTAAATTCCTGAACTATTTTCACATACAATATAGTGTAGCCAACCAGAAAGAAACTCAAACTCCTTGATTATTTTCATCTTCAAATGCCTACAAATGAAGAAAAAAATACATTTAAAGTAAGACCGTTCAGATTTACTAAAGAATACCTGGATCAGTTCATCTAGATGTGTCTGTAGTAAATCAATACAACTGAGAATCTGTGTTGGTGGTCTGTGTTGGTCCGTGTTTTCTCCATTTACATTTACACGTCTAACTCTCTTCTCTGTAGTGACTCTCATTCACTGCTGATTCAAAGCCAAATGTCTGACGCTGAGTAACTAGTTTGACCAGTTGTATCGCCGCAGGTCTCAGCAGAGGTAACTAAACTGTCACACCCACTTTAGATGCCTCGAACTAAACATATTTACACGAGAGGTTTTGAGTGTTTTTGAAACTTGTTTGTGGCAGCATTACATTAATTTATGAAATTAATTTAATATAATTGTATTTCATTTGAATGAGAAGTTCCTTTACTTTTTGATATAAAAGGAATTGTACACAACATTTGTAATATTCTCACTTGTTACATTCAGAGCTACAACTGCTACAGTGAAACATGATTATGATTGTGTTTTGATATTGTCACTGAAAAATGTGTCAGTTTTGCTTTTGCATATGAAGAGGGTACGAGTTAAAGTCTTTGGGTTAAAGCAGGTGCAAGGAATGTGTGGCAGTCATAGTAACCCATTGATACAGAAAAACTGGCCCTCACCAACATGGTTAAAATCTATCATGACATTCGGAGTAAATTATAGTACAGATACATACTGAAAACAATGACCATATAAAATACAAGCCTAGGGTTAGAAACCTGGATCAGAATTAACTTCTGCATGTCCCTTTAAGAAATGAAAGGAACCCAGACACCTTTATTCAGCCGCCATCTTATAATTTACAGGTAATTGAAGTACGTATCGGAACTGCAACTTCAAGGTAAATTGTCTAATGTTTTTCTTTTCGTTGGAAATGGCAATTTTTAGTCCCGTTCCTAGTTTTAATGGTAATGGTTCTAAATTCCTGTTCTTGGAGATCCTTCTATGTATTGCTTCCCTATCTTCACTTGCTCTTGATGGCTTTGACCAACAATGTTTCTCAGCAGCCAAAGGAAAATGTTAAACATTCAACACCAGCAGTGCTATTATGTGTTGTATATCTGTTTTATTGTGTGCACTTTTATGTAAATGAATGATGAATTGGTTTACTGATTATATCTATCAGTTTTATCATTACTATCATTATCATTTTTAAGGTGAATTGATTTACTGGTAAAGCTATCCAGGCTTTTCACGTTCTTTTTTCTCTGTGTTAACACAGATTGCACATCGAAAGAAAATAAACTACTAGGAATTGTAGGCTTCTAAAATACTAAAAGCTTGCCAGTGCCATCACGTCATTGTTACCCTAGTGTAACCCTAGTAGGCCTACTGATACATTCCAGCGAAGCGACATTCTGTATCCAATTCATTTATGTTGAAGGCAGGCGATTGTGACTTAGTCAAGCAAGTTGGGCGAAGTGAGCCAAAAAAGTTTGGAGAAGTTTAATCCTATGCAAACAAGGAGCGAATTGCGCTAGCAGCGGCCAATCAGGTTGTTTGTTGTTGTCACAGTTGTTCAGAGCTGCCAACTCACACGGTTTCGCCGTGTAACACACGCTTTTGCATGTTTTCACACGCACTCACGCCACACAAACTACCCGAGGGTAGCTGGCGCTAAGGAGCACATCTGTAACCCTATTCGCTGCACAGACATCTTATTTACCCCAAGAAGTCCCGAAGTTAGCGACAGAAGAAGAGTTACAAAGAGAGACAAACGCGGTAGAAACTCGGGAAGAGAATACATCGCTGAAGAAAATCTTCATCTCCAAACTGAGCAGAGACTAGGTATGTCAATGACATGTGGTTCAATTAAGTACTCACTCTAATTAAGTACTCACTTTAAATCTTGAAAGAAATTATTCATTAGTGTTTGTGCGTGTGAACTTGATTTTGTGTGGTGAATGTAAACTCAGCTGTTATCTGCAGGGATCTAATACTAGTTTTGTAAATGTCTGTCATAGATGGTGAAATTCTAACACAAGCTATGTTCCAAATGTATGGTTCCAGCGGCTCTGCAAGGCCATGAGGAGCCTTGTGAAATTGCCTATAAAGAGAAGGCAACCCATTTGACAGGTTAGGGTTTGGCTATTTTTATGATCATACACTGTGATATTTGATAGATAAAATGTGATATTTAGCCTTGTACCTAGCCTTTTGCCACTTCATGAGTAGAAACCTAAGGTTTGTGGTAGTCCTTCCAACAGTGAGCTTCTGGTTGGATTTCAGTATGTTAAACCATTTATGTTAACCTGCTGTATCTGTACAGGGAAAACATTGGGTTCACAACCAGGGCTAAACTTAACAGATATCTTGATGAGGGTGATATCACACACCACGGCAGGTGGATTCATTCCATGAAGCGGTGTTGAGTTTTCTAACAAGTGCTGTGGGCTATGCACTTAAGAAGCTGCCAATACAAGAGCCACTGATCAAACACGCAGAATTTGTAGATGTGCGGCAGAGGGCTGAAAGTGGCATTGAAGATGTCCTGTACTTTGTTTGAAAGCTTCGGTTTTTTTCTTTAATTATTGTCTATCATCTTAGCTAAAATGCTTATGATGAGGTGTGTTCACTCCTAAACTGCACATGAATTATTCTTATATGGCTTTTCCTCAAATGCCAACAGCCTCCCTTCAGGACGAAACTGAGATGGAAAGCTTCTGGGCTGGAATGGCAACACGGAAACATAAGGTATAGCCTACATACCTTTTTTGTCTTTCTTTTTGGCAGGTGTGGCTTTGCTACATATGTTGCTTTTATTGATGCATGCATATATTGTGTCATACATAATGCAAACTATGCATGTTGTATCTGAACTTTGTTACAGTATACTTACAGTATTAATCAAAACAAAATATGGTATGTTTTTCCATTTTGTTCTTGGTTTATTTTCCATAGGTGACAGGAGCCAAAGAAGTCATCAAGGCCTCCAAGAAGGCCACAGGCCAGTACAACCTTGCCCACTGATCTTAGAAAATGACTAACCAGCTGCATCTGATACCTCATTTTTAGTTATTTTTGTCATGTGTTGATCCATTGTATTGCTTAAAAAGGCTACTGTTTAAGCACTTTTTTTGTTGCACTTTTTTGTTTGATGGAACGTGTGGTGGGAGGCTTTGAATAATGAAAAATTAAATATTTCTCCCTAACTAATCTTGTGTAATTTTTTGCTGAACATAAATCATTAAGTGCTCTTAAGAATACAATTATTAACAATCTAGGTTAGGTTTCAGTTAAGAATTAGTTGAATACCATTGTAATCAAAATGTCAATCAACCTACCTTGGTCAAATCTTAAACACAGGTCTATTAATTAGGCTATATTGTGGTACATAGACAGTCATTGAGGCACAACAATAGTTTTCTGGTTGAATGTTCAGCTCAAGTCTAGAAGGCCCTACAAGTCATGATCAGATGAACATGAATCAGAATAAATTCAGGTATTGCACATCTTTAGCATACCACCCAAAAATCCACTAGAATGTCTACTTAAACCAACATTTCCTGGGGGTGGACCTTCAGCTATGTCTGCTTCACAGAATGTAACCAATGTTGTCCATCTCCAGTAGGCCGCCCTATCAACGAGTTTGGGCCCTACAAACCACAAGAATGCAGGGCACAACATGGGTACAACGCCAAATTAATTCCAATCCCCTGATATTTGAGCCACCAACGTGTGTGGCTGCGTGCGCGGCAAAATTTTGGTCACCCCCGACAAAATCTCACTCCAAGGTTTTTTGAAAAGTTGGCAGCTCTGGTTGTTGTTGACAGTTTGACAATTGCTGGACTATGGCGTCATTCGGTCGTTTAATTTGCAAAAAAAATTAGTTTGTAGGGTCCTGTAAAGGGTTGTTGTTCCTGGTACATTAGATATGTAATCCTGTGTTCTGATATAAAGACAAGTGACTGGCTAGTCTACTAGCTGGCTAGCTTGCTAACTATCTTGCTAGTTTACAGCATTTCCACATGCCACGACACGCCCACTCAAAGCGAAGAGAGTGTTTCGCTAGCTGGCATGTTTCAGTATGGTTACAGTATAATCTATTTACTTCTGTCACATCATGTGTGTGATGCAATGTTGCATCATCTGTGTTGATACATTTCATAATCATGTTCTACAAATTCCTCCAAAATGATTGCCACAGTTGATAGAATAAACAAGGCTTAATAAAGGCACATCATACATTCAAGGGATAAATAGAGATGACTGCATTGTTTAACATCAGATTTGCTTCTTTCACAATAATCAAAATATTACTAAATTATGTTTTGCCATTCATTGCTTTCAGGTTTCAGGTGGATTTTTGAGTTCCTTGGACACTCCACTTCAGTCCCGTAGTCATGGCGACTGGAGGCTCTTCTACACAGGGTGTGTACAAGAAATAAAGTAAAACAAATGTTAATGGTTGGAACCAAGTAGGTTATTATATGTAATGCAGGTTATAATTATTGTATGAAGGTGTTTAGTTAACAAATAATATATGAGTACATTCCATTTTTATTCCAAATTCATATTTTTTTTAACAGATGACCAGAGGGTTCTGCTTTTGGGAAAGATAGGAGCTGGGAAGAGCTCCTTGGCCAACAGAATCCTGAGCCATGAGATTTTCAAGACAGAAGAAATAGGACTGTGTAGGAGGAAAGAGGGAGAACATGCTGGAAGGAAACTCACTGTGGTGGACACACCAAGCTGGGACAGGACGTCTGAATTTACACCTGACACGATCAAACAAGAGATCATACGAAGTGCCACCCTTTGCCTACCGGGACCTCATGCACTGCTCCTGGTACTTCCCATATCAAAGCACGACCAACCTCCCTCAGCAAAGGAGGTTAAATCAGCCTCTCATCATGTAGCACTGCTGTCCCACAGGGCCTGGAGACACACAATATTGCTGTTTGTCTGTAAGGATGAGATGGACACGTCTGTCATTGATCAGCAAGTGCAGGGTGCCAAGAAGCTCATTGACAAATGTGAAGGGAGGTACTTCATCCTCCACAATGACTCAGATGTAACGGCGCTACTGCAGAAGATAGAGGATATGGTGGAAGAGAATCGTGGAGATTTCTTGATACCCCAAGTCTACTATGAGGAATTTGAGAAGAGAATGCCAAGTGGGACTGCAGAGCAAACTGAGACGTATGAGAAGAGAGAGGAGGAGCTCAAGCAACACTACAGAAGAAAATGTGAGAAGATGGAACTGGATTTCAGAGAACAACTTGGGAAACTGGAGCAGGAAATAAATGACTATAAAACAGGGGGAACAATGAGGAGGAGTGCCAGCAAAGAATTATTACCTCCATGGAGTGAGTAAAAAGTATTTTCCCTAATTAGTGTATAGTGATGTAATGGATTTTTTGTGTCAATCCTGATTTAGATCTTCTTGAAGTCCATAGCCCTGATCTCACAGGAACACACATGTGTCTACATTTTCTGTCTGGGCATGAGGAGCCAGTATGAGGAAGTTTGAAATTGCATTGGAACAATTTGAATTTCTAAACCAATCTAATGCTAGCAAAACTTCAGATTGATTCTAATAATCACATGGATTTATACATTTGTTGGATGAATTAATGAATTGTGTAATTGTTTTAACCATTTCCCTTTCTTACAGTGGCTGAGACTAGCCAGGGTAGAACTGCAGTCGAGCGTCAGGATTCTGTTAAAGAGATGGTTGCAGAAAATGAAGCGATGCAGTCAATGAGGCGTGGTTATCTGGAAGAGGTCATGACAATTCTGAGATATTACTCAAAGCCATTTGGGGTCGTAATGATGGCCTTCATCGGGGCTCTTGTAGGGGCAATTGTTGGGGCAACTGATGGAGTACAAGGATCGGCTGTTGGTGCGATATCTGGAAGTACGATTGGTGTCTTGTTGGCCATATTATACATCAGAGCAACCAGGTTTGTGATGGGCAGTGGGAGAGTAGCTTTTTTCGTTGAAGGTGGAGACCAAACATCTGTACGGAGTGATTCATCTTGTTCTTCTAAATCAGCTGAAAAAAACGTAAAAAGCAGTAGGTCTAACTGCTAATGGATTTAACATTTCTGTATATAAAGTCAACAATAGAAGACTTTTAATATCTTCAAGTCATGCAAAAAGTGCTGAAAGTGCAATTAATCTGTACACTACAAAATCACTAGTCAGCCTTTTTTTCTGTGTTTTCCACCTAATTTGGAGTGCAAGCTTTTCATTCTCATCCTTCTACATCGCTGTTTGAGCCCTTGTACCTCCATTTTGTACTCAACTTGTTATAAGACGCAGATTTATTTAATATCAAATGGAAGAGCATATCCCAATATCCACCAGTTGACATAACATCGTTTATAAAACATATTACACTGTATTGACCCAAGGGCTGCTCAAGGTTTGTGTTTTTAAATCAATGTAATAGTGCCCCTACTGCAAACACCATATGATGTGAGGCAGTAGCAAACCAGCCTTTTAAAGGGAGCCTCAATAAGTGTTTTATTTGTCTATTTTCTATCTGTCAAGGAACACAATGTTACAGTATAAATCAAAACATGCTGCAGTTATCATCTGAAACTTATCAAGCTCATCAGTGTTTTGTTAAGTGGAAGTGACACATTTTTTACAAACTTTGAAGAACTCTACAAGCAGTGTAACATTTCAATTTCAAATTTCAATTTTATTTATATAGCGCCATAACAATACAATTGTCTCAAGGCGCTTTACGAAGCCCAGAGCCTGGACCCCCTTAGTGCAAGCACAATGGCAACAGGGGTAAGGAACAACTCCCTGTTAGTCAGGAAGGAACCTTAAGCAGAACCACGGCACATAAGGGGGGACCCATCTGCTTGAGGTTGGCCGGGTGGAGATAGGAAGGGGGGGGGGGGGATGGGGGAGGGTTGTGTGGCAGAAGGAGAAGGGAAACAACAAGTGTTGCACACAGCATGCATTTGGTAGATGTACATAATATTTATAGAGACATCCGGTGGTAAATACATGATACATACAAGACCAGTTTAGTGGGTATACACTGTGCTCATAGGGTTAGATCGGGTGGAGGGACTACAGCAGCGTCCCATAGCGAAGATAGTCTAGATAAGGAGAGAAAGAAAAAAAAAACAGAGTGAGTGGGTAGAGTTTGGCTGTCTATGCGTAGATGAGGAGTAGTGGGGGCGAGGAGCAATGTTTCCACATCGATCAGCAATTGGAACATGCTATAAGGGAGAGAGAACATTTTTGTTAGTAGACATCAATTTTGGAAACAGATAAGAAGAGACTTTTAGGTAGTACATTTCACAGTAGGCAATATGGCCATTTTATCAGTATTATTATAGGCATTAGCAATGTGATATGAAGAGAGAGAGAGAGAGATGGTACATGTGGAGATTTTAGTCATAAGCTCTGTAAGGGTGGCAGGGTGCACAACGGTGCCCAAATGGCTGGTGACAATCGCAACATGCGCCCTATGCTGTACCCGGGATCTGTCGCACTCCTTCATGGTACAACATACGCTGTCTGTTACCCAGTTTTATTGATTTTGGGTTTTTTGTATGTGTTCAGATATGTCTAGTTATGCTTGTTGGCTGGCTGGCCCAGCAGGTGATGGGTTTGTTGACGCAATTACTTTTGGCTATAGGCATGGACGGATTAAGAAACCACGGGCCCCTGGGCCTGGATATTTTGAAGGCCCCCCCCCCGCGGTCGAATTAGATACTTTGGCTATTGTATTGGGAAAGTAAACAGGTCAAAGTTTACTCTGTAACATCCACCTTCGGTGAGGTGTGCACTGCCCTGCTATTGTTTCTGACATTACACGTGACAGGGCAACAGCCGAGTGATTCTTTTCCAACTTGAAACGGATTAAGACCTACCTGAGGGGCAGCATGGGGCAGGAGAGGCTGAATGGGCTGGCTATCCTGTCCATTGAAAAATCAAATCATGCATCACCACTTTTATGTTTGAAAGGCGTCGTCCGGCAGGTGTAGCCTACTGTGCCTGCTTGTAGGTCTTGACTTTCAGATTCTGCGCCTAAACTAGCTATATCGTATCGTCTCATCACATGATCAAATAGAGACTTCACATTGGACAAGAAGATACATATTACCCAGCAATCATCATTGCATATCTGTATATGACAAAAATAACAAAGAAAATGAGAAATTATTAATTTAATTGAATAGTTTTTTAATAGTTTCTATAGTGTATGTAAGATAAGCATACAGTATAATTTTGTTATAGATTGCTACTGACGATTCCCCCTAAAAATTTGGAAAACCATGACAGAGACAGGTTTGCCATTTTGAGGGGATATATAGCATAAGGTATCCTGAGCATTCCCAAAAAGTTATGCTTGATCACTGTCGCATTTATCTAGCTTTTTCTAACACAGCACAGGTACACTCAATTTAAGCCATTAGCAAATGAATAAAATACACCTTTTTCAACCACAAATAAGAGATACATAACAGCGACTTCACGCAGAGGCTCTGGCCTAGGGGCCCCCTGAGCTCATGGGCCCCTGGGCCTGGGCCCGGTAGGCCCGTTCGTTAATCCATCCCTGGCTATAGGATGCACTAAAGAGGAATGTCTTTAGTCTCGATTTGAATATAGGTAGGGTGTCTGCATCTTGGATGGAGGCAGGGAGATTGTTCCAGAGGAGGGGGGCTCGGTAGCTAAAGGCTCTGCTTTCTATCGTGGTTTTTGATATTCTTGGAATTATGAGGAGGCCTGCACTCTGGGAACGGAGCGGCCTTGGAGGGCAATAGGGGACAACTAATTCCTTAAGGTAGTTTGGAGCCAGGTCGTTCAGGTCTTTGTATGTTAGCAGGAGTACTTTGAAATCAATTCTACTTTTGACAGGGAGCCAATGCAGAGAGGCAAGTACAGGTGAGATGTTTTCATATTGAATTTGTTCTCTTATTGTTAGAATGTTGTTATTGAAAAAGGTCATGAAATCATTACTGCTAAAGATTATAGGAACAGAATGTTCGATTGTATTGTGTTTTTTTGTTAGCCTAGAAATGGTGTTAAATAGGAACCTTGGGTTGTTTTTATTATTATCAATCAATGAAGAATACTATGCCGATTTTGCCTCAGAAAGTAGCCTACTCGTTTATAGCGTATAAGACTATCCTTCCATGCCAGGTGGAATACCTCAAGTTTGGTGGAGTACCATTTTTTCTAGTTTTCGTGTGGTTTGTTTAATTGCACAAGTCTGATCAGTGTACCATGGGGCCAGTCTTTTCAGTTTTCTTATTCTCTTTTTTAGTGGCGCAACAGCGTCAAGTCCAGGGTTGAGTGGAGCGCATGTATGACGCCATCCGTTAGTAGGTCAATATGAGGTGGGAGTGTGCGTACCGTACGCCATTTACTTTGCCAGGGGTAGGAGCTGTGGCAAGAGCGACTGGTAGTTTTGATATGAATTCTGCTGTAGTCCTGTCGGATAGACAACGGCTGTAGAAGTGGGTTAGTTCCGTTGTTGGACGGAGTTCTAATTTCATTTTGAATGTAATTAGGTGGTGATCTGAAAGGCCAGTATCTTGGGGTAGAACTATAGGGCGGTCAATTTCTAAGCCATGTGTTAATACAAGGTCAATGGTGTGGTTATGGTAGTGAGTTAGTGTGTTTACATGTTGGGAGAACCTGATAGAGTCTATTAGTGATTTGAATGCAATTGTAAGGCTTTTTTTTTTCATTAACCATGTGGATATTAAAATCTCCCACTATGAGGATTTTATCAGCGTTTACAACCAAGGCGGATAGGAAGTCGGAACATTTGGATACAAATTCAGTGTAGGCTAGGGGTCTGGTGGTCTATATAGTGTCACAAGAGTGACCGGGTGAGTGGCTTTTGGGTTTGGATGCATAAGATGAAGTACGAGGACTTCAAATGGTGCAAATTTAAATGTAGGTCTTGGGGAGATACATAGGTTAGCGAGGGAAATTGTAGCTACTCCACCTCCACGTCCTGTGCTGCGGGGGATATGGCAGTTAACATCATAGATATACAGTATATAAAGGCCTTTATATATATATCTGTGGTTAACATGACTTGGAGGGGTGGACTCATTTAAGGCTAGGAATTCATCTGGTTTTAGCCAGGTTTCAGTTAGGAAAAGTATTTGAATGTTGTTGTCCGTTATCAGCTCATTTATAAGTGCACCTTTTGATGTTAGGGGCCGAATGTTAATAAGGCCCAGTTTTAGGATTGTACAAGTTTCATTGTGTGCTGATAAAGTTTGTATCGTTATTAGATTTTCCTGATTAATACTTGCTCTAGCTCCGGGTATACAGTTCACTGTTTGTGACGGGGTTGCAAGTTTAATATGTCTCAGGGTGGAGTCACCAATTACGAGAACTTTATCATCAGCATCGGTGATATTAATGGGGGAGAAACGGTTTGAAATTGAGATGGGATGTGAGTGTGAGTGTGATACGGACATTGATTGAACCTTTTTAAAGGGAGCCTCAGTAAGTGTGTTTTTTTTCTATTTACTATCTGTCAATGAATACTGCCATGTTACAGTATGAAGCAAAACATGCTGCAGTAATGATCTGAAACTTATCAAGCCTATAGTGTTTTGTTAAGTGGAAGTGACATATTTTTTACAAACTTTGAAGATGCACAGTAATATTTATCTTTCTAAGTGTTACATTATCATAATTGTATTTGAAATTGTTGTACAATTATTGTAATTATATAATTCCAGATGTATATTATTCTTTACCAATAAAGACTGCTTACTACACTTTTAATTTCTATGATGTTTGAAATGACTCATGTCTTTGCCAGACTTTTGCCTAATTCCTCAATTTTCCCTGAGATAGTGTCTCATGCCAAATCAACAGTGGATTTTTATAATACTTCCCTCATCACCATTTTCTGTTTTACAAAATATACCTACACATACATGTATTTTTTCAATCAGTATTGTCATTGTCCAATATACCAACACTTAAATATGCACTAAATATGTCACACTTATAATGTAGGATATTTCTTGGGACTAAGATATTTATTTGTCTACTAACATTTTAAATAAATAAATTAAAAACTAAGTATTCTAAAGTATTCAACCCCTATAAATTAACAGTTGGTACAGAACTCCTCTGCTGCATTAGCAGCCTGTGTCTTCTGAATTGAGTCAGTTCCAGCTCTACACATTGTTCTCCTGTGTTTCAACCCATTCTTTTTAGCAGAATTTATAAAGAACATCTAGGTTGATGGATTGGCGGTCCTGGACTGTAGTGCCACAGATTCTCAGTAGGATTCTGATCAGGGCTTTGACTTGAAGGTGTAGAGTAGGTGGTGTTGGTATATGTGTATGTAATGTGTCTTGATTTTCAAGCTCTCAAGAATGTCCAATTCTGGGCTTTTGTCATGTATGTTACACCTACTTGGGCCTTAAGACCAACCAGCATTCTAAATGGAAGTGCTTTGTGTCGACTATATTGATTCACTTACACCATTTCTGAGAGCTTGAATACAGGAGGACCTGTAAATGATAAATCACCAGATATACCAGATTCTAAATAGAGAATCCTGGGCATTATGCACCATTAAGTTCATCCGACCTTTATCGGAGACAAACGATAAGCAACACATTATGTATACTTTAACAGAGAAACATTTTGAGTGTTTGTGCAACAGTTGATGTATTACTGCTGTATAGGGGTGTCCAATCCATGAGGGCAGCATGGTAATGCAAGCAGCTGTACATGAATTCTGTACAATAACTGGATTTCATTTTGTTGACTCAGAGACCAGTGCTGAACACTGATGCATGGTTGAACATTTTAAGTGTTTCTCCTGTTAAAATCCTGAACTATTTTCACATACAATATAGTGTAGCCAATCAGAAAGAAACTCAAACTCCTTGATTATTTTCATTTTCAAATGCCTACAAATTAAAAATAAATACATTTAAAGTAAGACCGTTCAGATTTACTAAAGAATACCTGGATCAGTTCATCTAGATGTGTCTGTAGTAAATCAATACAACTGAGAATCTGTGTTGGTGGTCTGTGTTGGTCCGTGTCTTTTCCATTTACATTTACATGTCTAACTCTCTTCTCTATAGTGACTCTCATTCACTGCTGATTCAAAGCCAAATGTCTGACGCTGTGTAACTAGTTTGACCATTTTTATCAGTGCGTGTTTCAGCAGAGGTAACTAAACTGCCACACCCACTTTAGGTTCTCTGAACAGTGCAACACCAGTGTAGGTTTTGAATGGTTTTTTTAAACTTACTTGTGTCAGCATTTCATTCATTTATGAAAATAATTCAAGGTAATTTTATTTCATTTGGATGAGAAGTTCCTTAATTTTCTTATATAAAAGTAATTGTTCACAACATTTGTAATGTTCTCACTTGTTACATACATAGTTTTCACATGCTCAGAGCTAACACTGCTACAGTGAAACATGATTATGATTGTGTTTTGATATCGTCACTGACACAGTGGGGAGGTGTCATAGTAACACATTAACAGAAAAACAATGGCTATCAACAATATAGAACAAAGTTCAAGTAAGATCTGCACCCAGCACCCATTTTATGTTTGACAGGAAACAGGCATCCACTCGTGGCCACTGCCTCTATAACCCTATTTTCTGTGAACTGAAGGCAAGTTATTTTTAACTGCCCTGTATAGGCTATTGCTGTTACATTTCTTTCTATATCAGTTGATTTAAATACAATACACTGTGTAGTGTTTTTAAATTCAAGTTACTAGTTTATATGTGCAGCATACACCACTGCACTTTGTTCTCAACAGGAGATATCTTATGACTTTTGATAGTTTTTACCGTTCCCTTAGGAATATTATATCTGGAGCTTTAGTTCATTTGTATGTGACATTCTACCGATGTGGTCAAAGGAATTATAGCAGTACCTCAGATAAGAGCTCAAAACCTTTTAATATTTTCATTTGTTGTATAAATTACCACTTGCCCTAGCAGAGCATCTGATTATGATAATATCATAGTACTGAAAACAATGACCATATCAAATACAAATCCAGGGTAAAGGTTAGGCACGGGGATCAGGCTAAACTGCTGCATGTCAGGCGACCTGTCACACTTACTCAGCAGCCATTTTATGATTTACAGGAAATCGACGTACGTACCGAACTGCAACTTCAAAGTAAGTTGTTTGTATTAATCTTTTTTTTTCCCTTTGCAAGTTGCAAATGGCAAGTTCCTAGTCCTGTCCCTATAGTTGTAATGGTAATGTTTGCTAATTCCAGTTCTTGGAGATCCTTCTATGTATTGCTTCCTTATCTTCACTTGCTCTTGATAGCTTTGACCAAGAATGAGAAGCATTGCCCAATAATGTTTCTCAGCAGACAAAGGTAAATGTTAAACATTCAACACAAGCAGTGCTATTATGTGTTGTGTATCTGTTTTATGGTGTGCACTTTCATGCAAATGAATGATGAATTGGTACTTACTGATTATATTTAATCATTATTATCACTATCAGTTTTATCATTATTATCATCATCATTTTAAGGTGAATTGATTTACTGGTAAACCTATCCAGGCTTTTCACGTTCTTTTTTCTCTGTGTTAACACACAGACTGCACATTGAAAGAAAAGAAACTACTAAGAAGTCCTAAGAGCATTGCCGCTGCCATAAAGTGGGTGTTAGCCTCAAGGCTAAATAAAGGCACATCATACATTCATAGACTGTAACATCTGGTTTCAAAACAGTGAATGATGATGATCAACAAATAAATAGTGGTGGCTAGATGTCATAATAAACAAAAATGTACTAAATTATGTTTTGCCCTTCATTGCTTTCAGGTTTCAGGTGGATTATTGAGTTCCTTGGACACTCCACCTCAGTCCCGTAGTCATGGCGACTGGAGGCTCTTCTACACAGGGTGTGTATAAAAAAGAAATAAAATATAACAAATGTTCATGGCCGGAACCAAATAGGTTATTTTATGTAATGTAGGTTCTAATTATTTTATGAAGGTGTTTAGTTTACAAATAATATATTAATTCATTTCCATACATTTTCCAAATGAATATTTTTTAACAGATGACCAGAGGGTTGTGCTTTTGGGAAAGATAGGAGCTGGGAAGAGCTCCTTGGCCAACAGAATCCTGGGCCGTGAGATTTTCAAGACAGACGAAATAGGACTCTGTATGAGGAGACAGGGAGAACATGCTGGAAGGAAACTCACTGTGGTGGACACACCAGGCTGGGACAGGGTGTCTGTGCAACGTACACCTGAAAGGATCAAACAAGAGATCATACGAAGTGCCACCCTTTGCCTACCGGGACCTCATGCACTGCTCCTGGTACTTCCCATATCAATGCATGACCAAATTCCCTCAGCAAATGAGATTAAATCAGCCTCTCATCATGTAGCACTGCTGTCCCACAGGGCCTGGAGACACACAATAGTTCTGTTTGTCTGTAAGGATGAGATGGACACGTCTGCCATTGATCAGCAAGTGCAGGGTGCCAAGAAGCTCATTGACAAATGTGAAGGGAGGTACTTCATCCTCCACAATGACTCAGATGTAACGGCGCTACTGCAGAAGATCGAGGATATGGTGGAAGAGAATTGTGGAGATTTCTTGATACCCCAAGTCTCCTATGAGGAATCTGAGAAGAGAATGCAGAGGATTGCAAATCAAATTGGGATGCATGAGAAGAGAGTGGAGGAGCTCGAGCAGCTGTACAGAGGAAAATGTGAGAAGATGGAACTGGATTTCAGAGAACAACTTGGGAAACTGGAGCAGGAGATAAATGACTATAAATCAGGGGGAACAATGAAGAGGAGGAGCAGCAGTGAATTCTTACCTCCAAACAGTGAGTGAAATGTCTTTTCTCTAAATAGTCAATAGTGATGTAATAGATTTTGTGTCGATCCTGATTGAGATCTTCTTGAAGTCCATAGCATGGGCCCTGATCTCACAGGAACAGACATGTGTATACATTTTATGTCTGGGCATGAGGACCCAGTATGAGGAAGTTTAGCTGAACTTGCATTGGAACAATTGTTCATTTGGAACAATTTAAATTTCTAAACCAATGTAATGCTTGCAAAACGTCAGTGTGATTCCAATCATCCACATGGATTCAACTATTTGTTGGATGAATTAATGATGAACCATTTCTCTTTCTTACAGTGGCTGAGACTAGCCAGGGTGGAGCTGCAGTCCAGCATCAGGATTCTGTTAAAGAGATGGTTGCAGAAAATGAGGCGATCCACACAATGAGGCGTGATGAGGTCATGCCAATTCTGAGATATTACTCAAAGCGATTTGGAGTCGTAATGATGGGCTTCATCGGAGCTCTTGTAGGGTCAATTGTGGGGGCAACTGATGGAGTACAAGGATCGGCTGTTGGTGTGATATCTGGAAGTACGATTGGCGTCTTGTTGGCCATATTATACATCAGAGCAACCAGGTTTGGGTTGGGCGGTGGGAGAGTACCTTTTTTCGTTGAAGGTGGAAACCAAACATCTATACGGAGTGATTCATCTTGTTCTTCTAAATCAGCTGAAAAATGTAAAAAGCAGTAGGTCTAACTGCTAATGGACTGAACATTTCCATATATAAAGTCAACAATAGAAGACTTTTAATATCTTCAGGTCATGCAAAAAGTGCTGAAAGTGCAATTAATCTGTACATTACAAACGTCCACTAGTCAGCCTTTTTTTCTGTGTTTTTCACCTAATTTGGAGTGCAAGCTCTAAATTCTGATCCTTCTCCATCTCTTTCGTCTCCATTTTGTACTCAGCCTGTTATAAGACGCAGATTTATTTAATGTCAAATGAAAGAGCATATCCCAATATCCACCAGTTGACATAACATCGTTTATAAAACAGATTACACTGTATTGACCCAAGGGCTACTCAAGGTTGTTGTTTTTAAAGCAATGTAATAGTGCCCCTACTGCAAACACCATATGATGTGAGGCAGTAGCAAACCAGCCTTTTAAAGGGAGCCTCAATAAGTGTTTTATTTTTCTATTTGTTTTGATTCATACTTTTATGAGAAGAACTGTACAAGCAGTGTAACATGCACTGTAATATTCATCATGCTTTATGTGTTACATAATCATAATTGTATTGTAATTGTTGTACAATTATTGTAATTATATAATTCCAGATCACATATCAATGAAGACTGCATACTACACTTTACATTTCTATGATGTTTGAATTTACTCTCATGTCCTTGCCAGGCTTTTGCTTAATTCCTGTGCTTAATGCCAAATCAACAGTGGATTTGGAGGGTGGGTTTTTATAATACAACCCCAAATCAGAAAAAGTCGGGACTGTATGGAAAATGCAAATAAATAAAAGAAACCAGTGATTTATAAATTTACCTTGACTTGTATAAGTATGAACTCAAGATATTTCATGTTTTGTCTGGTCAACTTCATTTGATTTATAAACATACATCCATTCCTGCCATTCATGCCTGCAACACATTCCAAAAAAAGTTGGGACGGGGGCAATTATGGGGTAGTAATGAGGTATAATAATTAAATAATGATGTGATTTGAAACAAGTAATGTCAACAGGTCATTGTAATCATGATTTGGTACAAAAGCAGCATCCAGGAAAGGCCTTTAGGAGCAAAGATTGGCAGAGGATCGCCAGTTTGCCAACAAATTTGTGAGCAAAAAATTGAAATGTTTAAAAACAATGTTTCTCAAAGAAAGATAGTAAGGGATTTGGATTTGGATTTCACCCTCCACGGTGCATAACATTATTAAAAGATTCAAGGAATCTAGAGGAGTTTCAGTGCATAAAGGGCATGGGCGCAAAGCTAAGCTGAATAACCGTGATCTCCAATCCCTAAGACGGCACTGCATCAAGAACCGTCATAAGCGATATAACCACATGGCACAGGATTACTTTGGCAAACCTTTGTCAAGCACTACAATACGTAGTTACATCCACAAAAGCCTGTTCAGACTTTACTGTGCCAAAGTATTAACTATGTTAACCGTGTCCAGAATTGCCGTCGACTTCTCTGGGCTCGGAGGCATCTGGAATGGACCATCACACAGTGGAAACATCAGGTCAGACGAATCAGTATTTCATTTTTTTTTTTTTTTAAGAAATGGACGCCGTGTGCTACGGATCAAAGAAGAAAAGGTACCATCCAGACTGTTAGCAACAAGTCCAAAAGTCAGGGTCTGTCATGGTATGGGGTTGTGTCAGTGCCTTGGCAAAGGTAACTTACACTTCTGTGATGGCACCATTAAAGCTGAAAAGTACGAGATTTTGGAGCAACATATGAGCTGCCTTCAAGACGACATCCTTTCCAGGGAAGCCCATGCATATTTCAACAAGACAATGCAAAACCACATTCTGCACACATTTCAAAGGCATAGCTGAGGAAGAAGGGTGTGCAGGTGCTGGACTGGCCTGCCTGCAGTCCTGACTTGTCCCCAATATGTGTGGCGCATTTTGAAACGAAGACCACATACCGTTGCACACCTTAAGACTTGTTTGCAGGAAGAATGTGACAAAGTTACACCTGAAACGCTTCCTCACTTGGTGTCTTCAGTCCCTAAATGTCTTTTAAGTGTTGTGAAAAGGAATGGCAACATTTCAAAGTGATAAATGCTTTACTGTCCCAACTTTTTTGTGTTTATTTTGAAAAAACAATACAATTCATGAGGTAAAACATTAAATAATGTGCTTTTGTATTATTTTCAATGTAATACAGGTCAAAGATAATTTACAAATCACTTTTTCTGATTTGGGGTTGTAATTCACTCATCATGATGATGTAGGATATTTCTTAGGCTAAAATAGTTATTTGTATGCCAAAATGTAAGTATTCTAGAGTATTTAATCCCTGTATATATTAATAGTTGGTCAGTTCCAGCTTTGCACATTGTTCTGTTATGTTTTAACCCCAATTTTTTTGTAGAATTTATATAGAACATCTGGGTTGATGGGATGGCGGTCCTGGACTGTAGTGCCACAGATTCTGAGTAGGATTCTGATCAGGGCTTTGACTGAGCCATTCTAGAATGTTCGCTTTACTCTCTTTGAGACATTTAAGTGTTGCTTTAGCCTTGTGTTGCCCTACCTGTAGGTAATCTCTGTAGGTAAACAGACTGCAACAGGCTTTCTTTAGCCTGGATGCCAGACGAATTTAGCCACGCCCACACATTTTTTGGTCGGGAAGTTCGGTCTGGTGTCGCTCCGTTGGGGAGAAATTATCTCCTCACAAAAATCTGTGAGGAGATAGATAGACCAATGAAATTGTCAGGGCGGGCTTTATACGATGATGGACAGATGATCAACCCTAACGTAATCAACCACGTCACCAAAGAGCTTTTGGGGTGAATTCGTTTTCAACAAACATGGCTGCCGTTGGAGAGCTGAAATGTGGAAATTCGAGTCTGTTTTAGAAGACATTGACAGCACATTCATTTTGAAAGAGGAACAGAGAAACGCGATCAAGGCATTTGTCGATCGAAAAGATGTTTTTGCCGTCCTTCCTACGGGATCCGGTAAAAGTTTAATGTATCAGCTGGCCCCATGGTCTACGTTATGGTCATACTACGTTGCTCTGATTGGTTCTAGATATATCCAATTGAGCGAAGAGGCATTTTTTCCCCTGGTTCGGTTGAAACACGCCCCATAATCACAGTCCAACGGAGCGGTATCAGACTCATATTCTGACTAGAATTATGAGTATGACATCGTCAGGCTAGGCTTTCTTGTGATACTGTGTCAATTTTATTTCCATTCATCCTCCCTTCACTTCCTGCCAGGCCCGGGGTGGGTAATCGGGAGAGTTCCCGGTGGGCCGCTTCACTTCTGGGCCGGTCGAGAATTTTATTTTTTTAAATTTGTCACGTTAGTCTATCTTCTCTTAAAGTAGGCTACACACGTTCCGCATTCTGACACCGCAGCCTCTGCATGGTTTGTACCATGCAAGGAAGCTCTCCCCTCCCAAATAGAGTTGGTTGGGTCCACAGCCCGTCTTTCCCAAAAAGTTTTCACCGATAGCTGGCCCGGCCCTACCGCAACAATAGGGAGGATGGATGGGAGGAAGAGGCCAGGAGGGCCTGAAAAAGCCAGGTTGAAAAAAAGAAAGGCATTGGAGCGGGATGCTGCCAAATGTGCCAAGCTTACCGATTTATTTTCAAGAGGACAAACACAAGTGGCAACTGGTAAAGAAAGACATAGCCCTAATGATTAGCAATTCGGCTAACCTTGTAGCGTTGGTTAATATCGTTGTAGCGTTGTCAACCTATTCGCAAGCAAAATATTAAATTTAATTAAAATATTAGCCTTTTAATATCACCCAACATATGGCGATCCATATACTTTGCAAATATTATGCAAATATTGATAATATTATTTTTTCTTTGTAGCTTCTGAGCAGCAGATATAATAAGCCAGTCTCCTGCTGAAAATGATGAGCCCGAAATTTGCAATGAGGAGGCCATGACTACAGGGACAGGTAGAGAGGATAACAGAGTAAACAATATGAATTAAAGTTATTTAATGTAAGAAAGAGCAGTACATCATATAAGTTTCTGTTGACTTTGTCCATCACACAGGTTGCATGTGAGAGAAGCTTCTCAACCTTAAAATGTGTGAAGAATAGGCTACGAAGCTCATTGAGTCAGGACAACTTGGAGGCTTTCATGTTAATGTGCACAGAGAAGGAAATCCTCATGTCTATAAGCAACGACACAGTTATAGATAAAGTGGCTGAAACCAGTGCACTGCTTAGGCGGTTAGGCTGTATATGCTGTTGGTGCTATTCGCAATGTAACTGTATACTGTACTGTGAGTTGAACTGTAAACATTAGTTCAATATGCCTTTTTGTTGAAGAGTGGGATACGTTTCAAATGCTTTATTTATATATTTCTGCTTTTGTTAATTTATCAACCTATCCTTGTGGAATAGTGGAATATTTTTTGTTAACTTATCATCTTAAGTGGATTATTATTTAACCTTTACATTATTTGTTGAACCATGGTATTAATAATAAAAAAAACTACAGAATGGTAAGAGCTGAACTGTTGTTCCATTTATCCAATTTCCACTACCATGGAAAAAGTGGGCCGGTCTTGGGCCTTAAATTCCCGGGCTGAAAAGTGGCCCCACTCCGGCCCTGCTTCCTGCAGTTGAGAAATATCCCCACAGCATGAGGTTACCTCATACACTTTGAAGATTGTCCAAAAAGCTCTATGTTGGTCTTATATCACCATTAAAACCTTTTAATAGGCCCATTTCATAGGTAACCTTCAAACATGATTCAATGAGAATCTTCTATGTTTTTTTGTTGTTATTTTCTTTTGCTACTTTCCAATATAGTCCAGTTTTATGGCTAGCTATTAAGATTGTTGAGTCCTACACCAGCAGCCCAATTCTAGCCACTGAACTTCATGGGTGATGTGTGGACTGTGGTTGCCTGCATCACCAGTTCATATCTTCCTTGGATGCTTGTTTTGGGGGACAGGCTTCTCTACACAGCATCTGGGTGGTGTGATGCAACTTCCACTTTAGAGACATGCATCCAATGGTGCTCAATTGGACATCAAAATAATTATTTTCCTCACTTAAGCATTTGAATCACCTTGTCTCTTTAGTCTTCATTCCTTTTGTTTCACAGCCTGGCTGATGATCCTAAGACCCTTGAATTTATATCCTGAAGGAGATATCTACTTTAACCACTCGTAGGTAATACATAATTATGATCAGTTATGGTCAAATAAGTGGCTACTCTGTATCATTTGTGAATAACTTCTTATCTGCCTTCATCTGGAATTCAAAAGCACAGGGATTTTTATATATATATATTTATGTTACCAGACAAATCACTTATTTTGCCTTGTTCTATTCACTAGAAAATATACTAGAGCAGAAATGTTAAGACCAAAAATACTGATTGGGAAATGATATGATGGTGATGATTTTCAGGGGGGTTGAATAAATTTGCAGGCCACTGTACATATGAATGGGGTTCTGGTATAAGGCTATTCTAGAGCCTAAGACCCTAATTTCATTGAGCAAAGTCTGTTGTGCATGAACTAAAGCCATCGTGTGGCGTGTGGGAGCATTGCACTCATTGTCTGACTGATGCAGCAGGTTTGCTCAAAGGTAACAGACGGGTCATGGGGCATGAGATGAGGCATGGAAGGCACAACACATAAGAAAACTCCACTAGAAGTCCACACCATATTGCCAATGCAAAGCCTATCTTCTCTTGGAGAAAAATTTAAATAAAGTGAAACTGAGAGTTTTGCTTCTCATAGTGAGTTGGGGCAAACTGGTTTTGTTGGAGTGTTTCAAAGTTTTCCATATAGCCATTTGTGTTTAATAGTCTACATTTTCTCATATGATGGGGAATTCAGATGGCACAGGACCCCCAAAGCCTCCCCATGGCGTCAGGACTGGGTGTATCTAGACTACAAGCAATGTCACAAAACCAGTCCTACTTAACCAGAAGACCATCCAACCAACAGTCATACTTAAGGGATTAATTGTTCTGTTGAAAATTGATTCATTTAATAAAATGACATGTGTAAAAGTCTTGAATAATCCTGCTGAACCTCATGAAACGTATCAATAAAATATCAGTTTCAAATGTCACATATTTTATTGTATGAACTCTGTTTCTTACATTTGCAGCAGGGTACTATTCCCCACTAAGCATTATTTAATATAGTCAAGCGAGTACAAGGCTAGATATATTTATATAAAATGAACTGCTCATTATTAAGTCAACCCAGGAGGTGTCAGTAATTTTACCTGAGGAAATTACATTGGACATTTCTTTTCCCCTTTTCTTTACGATGAATTTAAACATATCTAGTTTGTTTGGTATATTTGTTGTGTGTTTCTATATTTCTTTCCTACTACATGACAACAAAACCATTGAGTAGGAACTTTGGAAATTTAGTTAAGATGTCCAGCAGGTGGCATGTCATTTCCGAGGGTGTAGCTTGAGTAGGTGGTGTTGGTGTATCTGTATGAAAATTGGCTTGATGTTCAAGCTCTCAAGAATGTCCAATTCTGGGCTTTTGTCATGTATGTTACAACTACTTGGGCCTTAAGACCAACCAGCAATATAAATGGAAGGGCTTTGTGTTGACTATATCGATTCACTTACACCATTTTTGTGTATTCTGCCTGAATACAGGAGGACCTGTAAATGATAAATCACCAGATATACCAGATTCTAAATAGAGAATCCTGGGCATTATGCACCATTAAGTTCATCTGACCTTTATCGGAGGCTAATTATGAGCAACACATTATGTGAACTTTAACAGAGAAACATTTTGAGTCTTTGTGCAACATTTGATTTATTACTGCTGTATAGGGGTGTCCAATCCAGCATGGTAATGCAAGCAGCTGTACATTAATTCTGTACAATAACTGGATTTAATTTGGTTGACTCAGAGACCAGTGCTGAACACTGATGCATGGTTGAACATTTCAAGTCTCTCAGTAAAATCCCTGAACTATTTTCACATACAATATAGTGTAGCCAACCAGAAAGAAACTCAAACCACTGATTATTTTCATATTCAAATGCCTACAAATGAAAAATAAATAAATGTAAAGTAAGACCGTTCAGATTTACTAAAGAATACCTGGATCAGTTCATCTACATGTGTCTGTAGTAAATCAATACAACTGAGGATCTGTGTTGGTGGTCTGTGTTGGTCCGTGTTTTCTCCATTTACATTTACACGTCTAACTCTCTTCTCTATAGTGACTCTCATTACTGCTGATTCAAAGCCAAATGTCTGACGCTGTGTAACTAGTTTGACCAGTTGTATCGGCGTCTTGATCAGGTGCCTAACCCTAACTCTGTGTGTCCATTTAAGAAAAGTCACTAAACCAGTCACACATATTCAGCAGCCATTTCATGATTTACAGGAAGTCAATGTAGTTATCGAACTGCAACTTCAAGGTAAGTCGCAAATGGCAAGTTTTTAATCCTGTTCCTAGTTTTAATAGTAATGATTCCTAATTCCAGTTGTTGGAGATCATTCTATGTATTGCTTCCGTATCTTTACTTGCTCTTGATAGCTTTGACCAAAATCGAGAAGCGTTGCCCAACAATGTTTCTCAGCAGCCAAAGGTAAATGTCAAACAAGCAGTGTTGTTATGTGTTGTGTATCTGTTTAATGGTGTGCACTTTTATGCAAATGAATGATGAATTAGTACATACTGATTATACTTATCATTATTATCACTATCAGTTTTATCATTGCTACCATCATCATTTTTAAGGTGAATTTATTTACTGGTAAACCTATCCAGGCTTTTCACGTTCTTTTTTCTCTGTGTTAACACAGACTGTAAATTGAAAGAAAAGAAACTACTTGGAATTTTAGGCTTCTATAGTCCTAAAAGCTTTGCCAGTGCCATCACGTCATTGTTACCCTTATGTAACCCTAGTACTGACACATTCCAGCCAAGAGAGGTTCTGTATTACCATTCATTTCTGTTGGAGGCAGGCGATCCAATCAGATTGATTGTTGTTGTCTCTGACAGCAGGACTATGGCGTCGTTCGGTGGTTTAATTTGCTAAAAAGTAAATCTTGGAGGGCCCTGTAAGGGGTTGTTGTTCCTGATAGGTTAGATATGTAATCATGTGCTTACTTTAACAGAATGCCAGTTCTGATATAGAGACAAGTGACTGGCTAGTCTACTAGCTGGGAGCTTGCTAACTTTCTTGTTAGTTTACACGATTTCCACATGTCACCACACGCCCACTCAAAGCAAAGAGTGTTGCGCTAGTTGGCGTTTATCAGTACGGTTACAGTTTAATCTATTTACTTCTGTCACATCATGTGTGTGATGCAATGTTGTTACATTTCATAATCATGTTCTACAAATTCCTCCAAAAGGATTGCCACAGTTGATATAATAAAAAAGGTTAAATAAAGGCACATTATACATTCATAGACTGTAACATTTGGTTTCAAAATAGTGAAAGATGATTATCAATGAATAAGTAGAGGTGGCTGGATTGTTTAACATCAGATTTTCTTCTTTCACAATAATCAAAATATTACTTAATTATGTTTTGCCCTTCATTCCTTTCAGGTTTCAGGTGGATTTTTGAGTTCCTTGGACACTCCACCTCAGCCCCGTGGTCATGGCGACTGGAGGCTCTTCTTCACAGGGTGTGTATCTAAAAGAAATACAATATAACATATATTTATGGTTGGATTCATTTTTATTTTCAGTTCCGCGCCCTCGCACTCATAGCCAGAGTTAGACTCTGTTGTGTGTTAGCTCTTTAGTTTGTGTCCCCAGATATAGTCTGTGTGTTTGTTTAGTATCCCCTGTTAGTTTGTTAATTACTCCCCGTTTGTGTTCCCCAGCGTTTGACGCTGGGATCTCAGTTTTGCTCTTTACCCACTGTTTGTCTGTTCCCGTGTTAGACACTGTGTATCTTAGTTTCGCTTTACTGTTGCCTATTAAGTTAGACGTTATATTGTTTACATTCCTGAGTTCAGTTAATCTCTTAGTTAGTTGTAGTTTCTTATTTTCATGTTCTCCTGTGTTTTGTGTAATTCCAGAGTGTGACTCTGTGTAGTTTAGTTCTGTCTTTTCTAGTCCTGTCTTTAGGTTAGTCTTCTCTACTTCTAAGTTTTTCCCTAGTGTTTTAACACACCCTGTTCGTGTCCTATTCCCCTGTTCCCTGGCTGAATTCCACAATAAACCCTGTTTCTTCGCTACACCTCCATCTGTGTTCTGACATCCCCTGACACTCACGAGGAAGGGCGAAACCCATGTTTCTCAGAGTAAACCACGCGTTTAGCCAATTTGGTGGAAAACCTCTGAGACGTTTGGGAACAAATTCCCTTCCGATGTTATGTAAAAATAACCATTCTGTTCTCAGTCATGAGAGCATCCAGGTATAAACAGAATTAATAGGTAAATGTACATGGTAACCATCAGGAAAGTGAAATTAAAACAGTGAGAACAAGGAACAAGCTTAATGACACATGATGACTATAAAGATGAACAAAAACAAAATGAGTGTTCAGATTAAACAATTGTCTCATCCAGTTTTCCAGAAATGTGTTCAACATTCTGAAAAAATTTCCTTTCTGGGTACTGATGATACCAAGTGTAACATGACTTGGAATCAATAGGAATGCGGGTTGACGGTTGACACACTTGAGTGTGTGTTTGTGTGTGTGTTCACAATGTTGACACACGTGAGTGTGTGTGTTTGCGTGTGTGTGTGTATGTGGGGTGACGCTTGGCTTGTTTCAGTTCTTCGCCTCCTGTGGTCTTCTCCGTGTATTGTGTGTAGTGCTTTGTCTATACTAAAGGCCAGGGTAGACTGTCTGGGCCTTAAAGATCATTGCTTCACATGGGGTTATTCTGCCCTTGGCAATTTCCTGATATGCTAAGATATGCCTTTCTCTTTTGAGGTGTTTCGTCAAAGCTCCTTGGGAGGGGGTGGGGCATCCGTTCCAGTTGTTGTTGCATTTCCAGGCGTCAGGCAAAGCTGTGTTGATGTGTTGATGTGCCGATGGCTGATGGCGCAGTTTGAAATTCTAATGGTCCTGCTCCTCCCCCTTTTGACACCGTGGCGATACGCTAGAGGCCTATTCATCCAGTTGTTGGGTGTTCTCCAACTTCCTGAAATCTGAAAAGAGATCTTCGAGAAATAGTTAATCCTGGGCAACAGGTTTTTTATCTGTGACCAAAATAAGCCCAATGGTGTCGGCCATATCCATAAAACAGGAAGCAAAATGTTTCTGTTAGCATAATCAACACATCAGATCCTTTGACAGAAATGGAAAGCTTTTAAAACTTTCTAATTCAAACAGTTTCCCCTAAAAGAAATAGTCAGTGGTCAAATGTATTCTCAGTTAGTCAGTGAAAGAGAGACTAAGGCAGATTGGAAACATTTGTCGTAACATAAAATAGTGTAAGCAATGTCAGTAAATAAGACACAAAGAACCTTCAATCCCCCATATGAGAGCTTGGAAGCTATCACAATTGACTGGATGACATCCATAAGTGGCAACTGAAAAGTATATAAGGCAGGGTAAAGCAAGGCATTGTCAGACTTAAATCACACAGAAATGGAACGCTTTTTTTACACTTTTCCAACTCAAACAGTTTCTCCTTTAAAACCAAAGTCAGTGGTCAAATGTATGTCACTTAGTCAGTGAAACAGTCCTGTAAGTCCATTCATACAGCCGGCCGGTGCAGACACACAGACACACACGCACTCATTCGCATGTCCAGGAGATAAGGCAGATTTGATTTGGTGTCCATGCCTAAACAAAGCAAGCAAGATGTTTTAGTTACAGAATTATCTCATGAAGTCCCTTTTCATCCAGATTCCAGTGGCCCTTGAATGCCAAACCTCTTTTGAGCATTCCCCTTGTTTTTTTTTGTGTTTTTTTTTGTTCTTCTTGATAAATTCAGCGCCCATGGATCATTTGGTCAAATTCAGATTTCTTTCAAGAAAAAAATCAGCCCTGCATGTTTTGAGAAAGCACATTCTGGAGTTATCATCTTATTAAGATATGCATTAGTAGTAGGATAAGCCTTTTGTAGATCCTGCAACTGATTCACTTTTTACAAGAGAATGCCGTTATCTGTTGTTCTAATTTGCAATTCACTCTGAAGCTCAGCTCCTCCCCCTTTTTGATCTAACAGCAGTCATCTGCTGCTGTAAGATCATTACCCAATTTTACGTATGGTTTCCGAAAAAGGTATCTTATTTTCCAATCTAGCTCAAACTAGAATGTATACATGTTCCTTAAACACATACAATCAAGACGAAGACTCTGTTCCGTAAAAATATGCTTACAATTACTCGTAATTGTAACACAACATACAATGATCTTATCTCGGAATAATGTGGGAATATCGCTTTCTCTTCTTGTCAGATTTAACTTTTTCTTGCCTCATATCATTTCTTATAATGGCCATAGCAATCTGGACATTCAAAGGAACCCTATTTACATGAATCCTGACTGGTCATTGCAAAGGACTGGTCTCCACAATTTAACCTAAACAATTTACAAATGAACTTAGAACTATTTACTGAATTAAAATTCTAAAGCTGAAAATCCTCTTTCTAACACAACAAAAGCTCAGCCCGCCTTGGACCAAATGCCCGAATAGAGCTCACTCATAGAGCCCGCATAGAGTCTGATAAGACCTGGATAGAGTGTTTTGCAGAACAGGGAGAGTTACTCCAATTTTCTGACAAAACACCCGAAATAGAGCTTTCAAAGAAGCCAGAGTTGTCTATTTCTACACAGGGGTTTGCCTGTTAGAATATGTCTAGAGTCTACTGGCTATATTTCCCAAGATCAGATAAGCACTATAATTAAAAAAGTACTTACCAAAATGCTCTGCCAACCGGGGTGATGACGAATCTTGCAGCAACTGATATCTCAGTAAATCCAAGAAATGTATCTCGCGATGGAACCTCCATTATTGATAGTCATTTTTATACTATATAATTGCTCAGTCTGAGTTATGATTAGTTTAGGAATCAGGTTTAATCTTGTACAATGGTGCGCACCAAGGTAGACAGACAGAAGTTCACTTAACAGAGCTGCATCGAAGAATCTTTTCAGCCATTGTAACATTTCACTTACTGTATATGCCCTCTGAGTATAAGGGGTGTCACCCCATAAATTCCATCCCTCTATGATTATGTATGAGATCTTGGAGAAGGCTCTGAGCCATTTGCTTTGCAGAGGAAATGGGTTAAGAACTCCAGCTGTGAGATTTAAGATCTCAGAGGCCCTGTGCCTGTGCCCAGGGCCATCAAGGACACTTTGACTTGACCAAGAGGAGGGGAGGGTGAGAACTCTTTCATACCTTTCTCAGGTCAGGTCCAGGTCCAGAATACACACCAGAAGTTTTACAAAAGTCCAAATAAAAGCAACAATTACAACTAGATATAAGATGCATTGAATTATTGAATATTGTACATTATTAACTCTGAACCTTAATTTCAGATTCCTTCAGAACCAAATATGTTATTATTGTAAAATTCATATTTGTTTTACAGATGACCAGAGGGTTGTGCTTTTGGGAAAGATAGGAGCTGGGAAGAGCTCCTTGGCCAACAAAATCCTGGGTCATGAGATTTTCAAGACAGAAGAAATAGGACTCTGTAGGAGGAAACAGGGAGAACATGCTGGAAGGAAACTCACTGTGGTGGACACACCAGGCTGGGACAGGGTGTCTGTGTTACGTACACCTGAAAAGATCAAACAAGAGATCATACGAAGTGCCACCCTTTGCCTACCGGGACCTCATGCACTGCTCCTGGTACTTCCCATATCCATGCACGACCAACCTGCCTCAGCAAATGAGATTAAATCAGCCTCTCATCATGTAGCACTGCTGTCCCACAGGGCCTGGAGACACACAATAGTTCTGTTTGTCTGTAAGGATGAGATGGACACGTCTGCCATTGATCAGCAAGTGCAGGGTGCCAAGAAGCTCATTGACAAATGTGAAGGGAGGTACTTCATCTTCCAGAATGAATCAGATGTAACGGCGCTACTGCAGAAGATAGCGGATATGGCGGAAGAGAATCATGGAGATTTCTTGATACCCCAAGTCTACTATGAGGAATTTGAGAAGAGAATGCCAAGTGGGACTGTAGAACAAATTGAGATGTATGAGAAGAGAGAGCAGGAGCTCAAGCAGCAGTACAGAAGAAAATGTGAGAAGATGGAACTGGATTTCAGAGAGCAATTTGTGAAACTGGAGCAGGAAATAAATGACTATAAAACAGGGGGAACAATGAGGAGGAGTGCCAGCAGTGCATTCTTACCTCCAAACAGTGAGTGAAAAGTCTTTTCTCTAAATAGTGAATAGTGATATAATGGATTTTTTGTGTCAATCCTGATTTCAAATCTTCTTGAAGTCCATTGCATGGGCCCTCGCCTCACAGGAACAGACATGTGTGTATATTTTATGTCTGGGCATGAGGAGCCAGTATGTGGACATTTGGCTAAAATTGCATTGGAACAATTGTTCATTTGGAACAATTTGAAATTCTAAACCAATCTAATGCCTGCAAAACTTAATTGTGATTCCAATCATCACATGGATTCAATTATTTGTTGGATGAATTAATGATGAACCATTTCTCTTTCTTACAGTGGCTGAGACTAGCCAGGGTGGAGCTGCAGTCCAGCATCAGGATTCTGTTAAAGAGACGGGTGCAGAAAATGAGGCGATGCAGTCAATGAGGCGTGATGAGGTCATGCCAATTCTGAGATATTACTCAAAGCCATTTGGAGTCGTAATGATGGGCTTCATCGGAGCTCTTGGAGGGGCAATTGTGGGGGCAACTGATGGGGTACAAGGATCGGCTGTTGGTGTGATATCTGGAAGTACGATTGGTGTCTTGTTGGCCATATTATACATCAGAGCAACCAGGTTTGGGTTGGGCGGTGGGAGAGTACCTTTTTTCGTTGAAGGTGGAAACCAAACATCTATACGGAGTGATTCATCTTGTTCTTCTAAATCAGCTGAAAAATGTAAAAAGCAGTAGGTCTAACTGCTAATGGACTGAACATTTCCATATATAAAGTCAACAATAGAAGACTTTTAATATCTTCAGGTCATGCAAAAAGTGCTGAAAGTGCAATTAATCTGTACATTACAAACGTCCACAAGTCAGCCTTTTTTCTGTGTTTTTCACCTAATTTGTAGTGCAAGCTCTTAATTCTGATCCTTCTCCATCGTTTGTTTGATCTCTTGCGCCTCCATTTTGTACTCAACCTGTTATAAGACGCAGATTCATTTAATGTCAAATGGAAGAGCATATCCCAATATCCAGCAGTTGACATAGCATCGTTTATAAAACAGATTACACTGTATTGACCCAAGGGCCGCTCAAGTTTGTTGTTTTTATGTTTTCTTTTCCTAAAGCATTGTAATAGTGCCCCTACTACAAACACCATATGATGTGAGGCAGTAGCAAACCAGCCTTTTAAAGGGAGCCTCAATAAGTGTTTTATTTTTAAATTTTCTAGGAACGCTGTCATGTTACAGTATGAATCAAAACATGCTGCAGTTATCATCTGAAACTTATCTAGCTCATAGTGTTTTGTTAAGTGGAAGTGACATATTTTTTACAAACTTTGAAGAACTGTACAAGCAGTGTAACATGCACGGTAATATTTATCAGGCTTTAAGTGTTACATTATCATAATTGTAATGTAATTGTTGTACAATTATTGTAATTATATAATTTTAGATGTATATTATTCTTTATAAATAAAGACTGCTTACTACACTTTTAATTTCTATGATTTTTGAAATTACTCTCATGTCTTTGCCAGGCTTTTGCCTAATTCCTTCATTTTCCCTGAGAGGGTGTCATGCCAAATCAACAGTGGATTTTTATAATACTTCCCTCATCACCATTTTCTGTTTTACAAAATATACCTACACATACATGTATTTTTTCAATCAGTATTGTCATTGTCAGATACCAACACTTAAAAATGCACTAAATATGTCACACTTATAATGTAGGATATTTCTTAGAGCTAAGATATTTATTTGTCTACTAACATTTTAAATAAATACATTAAAAACTAAGTATTCTAAAGTATTCAACCCCTATAAATTAACAGTTGGTACAGAACCCCTCTGCTGCATTAGCAGCCTGTGTCTTCTGAAGAGAGTCAGAACCAGCTCTGCACATTGTTCTGGTGTGTTTTAACCCATTCTTTTAGTAGAATTTATACAGAACATCTAGGTTGATGGGATGGCGGTCCTGGACTGTAGTGCCACAGATTCTTAGCAGGATTCTGATCAGGGCTTTGACTTGTAGGTGTAGAGTAGGTGGTGTTGGTATATGTGTATGGAATGTGTCTAATGGAAGTGCTTTGTGTCGACTATATTGATTCTCTTACACCATTTCTGTGAGCCTGAATACAGGAGGACCTGTACATGATAAATCACCAGATATACCAGATTCTAAATAGAGAATCCTGGGCATTATGCTCCATTAAGTTCATCCGACCTTTATCGGAGGCTAACGATGTGTGTACTTTAACAGAGAAACATTTCGAGTTTTTGTGCAACATTTAATGTATTACTGCTGTATAGGGGTGTCCAATCCATGAATGCAGCATGGTAATGCAAGCAGCTGTACATGAGTTATGTACAATAACTGGATTTAATTTAGTTGACTCAGAGACCAGTGCTGAACACTGATGCATGGTGGAACATTTCAAGTGTCTCTCAGTTAAATTCCTGAACTATTTTCACATACAATATAGTGTAGCCAACCAGAAAGAAACTCAAAGTTCTTGATTATTTTCATCTTCAAATGCCTACAAATGCAAAAAAAAAATACAATTCAAAAACAAGACCGTTCAGATTTACTAA
Source organism: Clupea harengus (assembly GCF_900700415.2). NCBI lineage: Eukaryota > Metazoa > Chordata > Actinopteri > Clupeiformes > Clupeidae > Clupea > Clupea harengus. The sequence continues at coordinate 7,253,504 of NC_045177.1, forward strand.
AGAATACCTGGATCAGTTAATCTAGATGTGTCTGTAGTAAATCAATACAACTGAGAATCTGTGTTGGTGGTCTGTGTTGGTCCATGTTTTCTCCATTAACATTTACATGTCTAACTCTCTTCTCTATAGTGACTCTCATTCACTGCTGATTCAAAGCCAAATGTCTCACACTGTGTAACTAGTTTGACCAGTTGGATCGGCGTCTTGATCAGGTGCCTAACCCTAACTTCTGTGCGTCCATTTAAGAAAAGTCACTAAACCAGTCACACTCATTCAGCAGCAATCTCATGATTTACAGGAAGTCAATGTATTTATCGAACTGCAACTTCAAGGTAAGTCACAAATGGCAATCTTTTAATCCTGTTCCTAGTTTTAATGGTAATGATTCCTAATTCCAGTTCTTGTAGATCCTTCTATGTATTGCTTCCGTATCTTTACTTGCTCTTGATAGCTTTGACCAAAATGGAGAAGCGTTGCCCAACAATGTTTCTCAGCAGCCAAAGGTGAATGTCAAACAAGCAGTGCTGTTATGTGTTGTATATCTGTTTAATGGTGTGCACTTTTATGCAAATGAATGATGAATTAGTACATACTGATTATATCTATCATTATTATCACTATCAGGTTTATCATTGCTACCATCATCATTTTTAAGGTGAATTTATTTACTGGTAAACCCATCCAGACTTTTCACATCCTTTTTCCTCTGTGTTAACACTACACTACACTACACATTGAAAGAAAAGAAACTACAAGGAATTTTAGGTTTCTAAAGTCCTAAAAGTTTTGCCAGTGACATCACGTCAGTGTTGCTCTTATGTAACCCTAGTACTGACACATTCCAGCCAAGAGAGGTTCTGTATTACCATTCATTTCTGTTGGATGCAGGCGAACCCATCAGATTGTTTGTTGTTGTCTCTGACAGCAGGACTATGGCGTCGTTCTGTGGTTTAATTTGCTAAAAAGAAAATCTTGGAGGGCCCTGTAAGGGGTTGTTGTTCCTGATACGTTAGATATGTAATCATGTGCTTACTTTAACAGAATGCCAGTTCTGATATAAAGACAAGTGACTGGCTTGTCTACTAGCTGGGAGCTTGCTAACTATCTTGCTAGTTTACACGATTTCCACGTCACCACACGCCCACTCAAAGCGAAGAGAGCGTTGCACTAGCTGGCGTTTATCAGTACAGTTACACTTTAATCTATTTCCTTCTGTCACATCATGTGTGTGATGCAATGTTGTTACATTTCATAATCATTTTCTACAAATTCCTCCAAAAGGATTGCCACAGTTGATATAATAAAAAAGGTTAAATAAAGGCACATCATACATTCATAGACTGTAACATTTGGTTTCAAAATAGTGAAAGATGATGATCAATGAATAAGTAGAGGTGGCTGGATTGTTTAACATCAGATTTTCTTCTTTCACAATAATCAAAATATTACTTAATTATGTTTTGTCCTTCATTGCTTTCAGGTTTCAGGTGGATTTTTGAGTTCCTTGGACACTCCACCTCAGTCCCGTGGTCATGGCGACTAGAGGCTCTTCTTCACAGGGTGTGTATCTAAAAGAAATAAAATATAACAAATATGTATGGTTGGAACTGATAGCCATTTTTATTTTCAGTTCCGCGCCCTCGCACTCATAGCCAGAGTTAGACTCTGTTGTGTGTTAGCTCTTTAGTTTGTGTCCCCAGTTATAGTCTGTGGGTTTGTTTAGTGTCCCCTGTTAGTTTGTTAATTACTCCCCGTTTTTGTTCCCCAGCGTTTGACGCTGGGATCTCAGTTTTGCTCGTCACCCACTGTTTGTCTGTTCCCGTGTTAGACACTGTTATGTTTTACTGTTGCCTATTAAGTTATACGTTATATTGTTTACATTCCTGAGTTCAGTTAATCTCTTAGTTAGTTGTAGTTTCTTATTTTCGTGTTCTCCTGTATTTTGTGACTCTGAGTAGTTTAATTCTGACTTTTCCAGTCCTGTCTTTAGGTTAGTCTTCCCTACTTCTAAGTTTTTCCCTAGTGTTTTAACACACCCTGTTCGTGTCCTATTCCCCTGTTCCCTGGCTGAATTCCACAATAAACCCTGTTTCTTCGCTATACCTCCATCTGTGTTCTGACATCCCCTGACACTCACGAGGAAGGGCGAAACCCATGTTTCTCAGAGTAAACCACGCGTTTGGGACCAAATTCCCTTCCGATGTTATGTAAAAATAACCATCCTGTTCTCAGTCATGAGAGCATCTAGGTATAAACAGAAGCAATAGGTAAATGTACATGGTAATCATCAGGAAAGTGAAATTAAAACAGTGAGAACAAGGAACAAACTTAATGACACATGATGACTATAAGACGAACTAAAACAAAATGAAAGTGTTCGGATTAAACAATTGTCTTATCCAGTTTTCCAGAAACGGGTTCAACATTTTGAAAAAAATTCTTTTCTGGGTACTGATGATACCAAGTGTAACATGAACTTAATAGGAATGTGGGTTGACTGTTGACACACTTGAGTGTGTGTTTGTGTGTGTGTTCACAATGTTGACACACGTGTGTGTGTGGTGTGTGTGTTTGTGTGTATGTGGGGTGACACTTGGCTTGTTTCAGTTTATTGTGTGTAGTGCTTTGTCTATACTAAAGGCCAGGTTAGACTGTCTGGGCCTTAAGGATCCTTGCTTCACATGGGGTTATTCTGCCCTCGGCAATTTCCTGATATGCTAAGATATGCCTTTCTCTTTTGAGGTGTTTCGTCAAAGCTCCTTGGGAGGGGGTGGGGCAGCCGTTCCAGTTGTTGCTGCATTTCCAGGCCTCAGGCAAAGCTGTGTTGATGTGTCGATGGCTGATGGCGCAGTTTGAAATTCTAATGGTCCTGGTCCTCCCCCTTTTGACACTGTGACGATGAGCTAGAGGCCTATTCATCCAGTTATTGGGTGTTCTCCAACTTCCTGAAATCTGAAAAGAGATCTTCGAGAGGAAGTTAATCCTGGGCAACAGGTTTTATCTGTGACCAAAATAAGCCAAATGGTGTCAGCCATCTCCATAAAACAGGAAGCAATATAAGACACAAATAATCCCCCATATGAGAGCTTAGAAGCTATGACAATTGACTGGATGACATCCATAAGCGGAAACTGAAAAGTATATAAGGCAGGGTAAAGCAAGGCATTGTCAGACTTAAATCACACAGAAAGGGAACGCTTTTTTAACACTTTTCCATTTCAAACAATTTCTCCTTAAAAACAAAGTCAGTGGTCAAATATATGTCACTAAATCAGTGAAACAGTCCTGTAAGTCCATTCATACAGCCGGCCGGTGCAGACACACAGACACACACGCACTCATTCGCATGTCCAGGAGACAAGGCAGATTTGATTTGGTATCCATGCCTAAACAAAGGAAGCAAGCTGTTTTAGTTACAGAATGATCTCATTAAGTCACTTTTCATCCAGATTCCAGTGGCCCTTGAATGCCAAACCTTTTTTGAGCATTCTCCTTGTTTTTTTTGTTTTTTTTGTTTGTTCTTCATAATAAATTCAGCGCCCATGTAATTCAGATTTCTTTCAAGAAAAAAATCAGCATTGCCTGTTTTGAGAAAGCACATTCTGGAGTTATCATCTTATTAAGATATGCATTAGTAGTAGGATAAGCCTTTTGTAAATCCTGCAACTGATTCACTTTTTACAAGAGAATGCCGTAGCTGTTGTTCCTCCCCCTTTTTGATCTAACAGCAGTCATTTGCGTATGGTTTCCGAAAAAAGGTATCTTATTTTCCAATCTAGCACAAACTAGAATATATCCATGTACCTTAAACACATACAATGACGACTCTGTTCCGTAAAAATATGCCCAAAATTACTCGTAATTGTAACACAACATACAATGATCTTATCTCGGAATAATAAATAATTTGTAGGCCCAAACGTTTTTAAAGTGTCCACTCCTGCTAACTGGCCAGCGTCTGATCACTTCAGCCTAATGATCCATCAGGGTCACCCGCTGTGGGAAAATACAGCTCTTATAAACTGGTCCTCAAGTGTGAGTTAAATGGTATGCGTAAGCACTGTGTGTATAGATATTGACATAAACATCAGATTGTAAAGCAATTCGAAAATTGTGCCACTCCACAAAAAGCCTTTGCGAATACTGTATCCCTCTACTAATGAGAAAGAGGGAATATCGCTTTCTCTTCTTGTCAGATTTAACTTTTTCATGCCTCATATCATTTCTTATAATGGCCATAGCAATCTGGACATTCAAAGCAACCCTATTTACATTCATCTTGACTGGTCATTGCAAAGGACTGGTCTCCACAATTTAACTTAAACAATTTACAAATGAACTTAAAACTATTTCTTAATTAAAATTCTAAAGCTGAAGATCCTCTTTCAAACACCGGTTATGACCACAAGCACTATTATTGTCATGGGATTAAATATCCGAGCAGCAAATAACCCGAGTAGAGCAAATGTCCAACAACAGCTCAGTCCGCCTTGGACCAAATGCTCACTCATAGAGCCCGCATAGAGTCTAATAAGACCCGAGTGTTTTGCAGAACAGGGAGAGTAAATCCAATTTTTTGACAAAACACCTGAAATAGAGCTTTCAAAGAAGCCTGAGTTGTCTATTTCTACACAGGGGTTTGCCTGTTAGAATATGTCTAAAGCCTACTGCCTATATTTCAGATAAGCACTATAATTAAAATAGTACTTACCAAAATGCTCTGAAATCAGCAACTGAAATCTCAGTGAATCCAAGAAATGTATCCTGCGGTGGAACCTCAATTATACAATTTTATACCATATCTTATACCAGGAAACAGGTTTAAACTTGTGCAATGGTGCGCACCAAGGGAGACAGACAGAAGTTCACTCAACAGAGCTTCACCTAAGAATCTTTTTCTAATCAGTTATATGTCCTCTGAGTATAAGGGGTGTCACCCCATACATTTCATCCCTTCATGAATATGTATCAGATTATTATCTTGGAGAAGGCTCTGAGCCGTTTGCTACGCACAGGAAATGGCCTAAGAACTCCAGCTGTGAGAGAGGCCCTGTATTTATGAGGCCCAGGGCCATCAAGGACACTTTGACTTGACCAAGAGGAGGGGAGGGTGAGAACTCTTTCATACCTCTCTCAGGTCAGGTCCAGGTCCAGAATACACACCAGCAGTTTTTAATTTTTCCCTAAATCCAAAAAAAGGAACAATTACAACTAGATATAAGATGCATTGAATTATTGAATATTGTACATCATTATTAACTCTGAACCTTAAATTCTGATTCCTTCAGAACCAAATATGTCATTATTGTAATATAGGCTATACTTCTTTTATGAAGGTGTTTAGTTTACAAATAATATATTAATTCATTTCCATTAATTTTTTTTTTTTTTTTTTTTTTTTTTTTTACAGATGACCAGAGGGTTGTGCTTTTGGGAAAGATAGGAGCTGGGAAGAGCTCCTTGGCCAACAGAATCCTAGGCCGTGAGATTTTCAAGGCAGAAGAAATAGGACTCTGTAGGAGGAAACAGGGAGAACATGCTGGAAGGAAACTCACTGTGGTGGACACACCAGGCTGGGACAAGACGTCTGTGCAACGCACACCTGAAAGGATAAAACAAGAGATCATACGAAGTGTCACCCTTTGCCTACCGGGACCTCATGCACTGCTCCTGGTACTTCCCATATCAATGGATGACCAACCTCCCTCAGCAAATGAGGTTAAATCAGCCTCCCATCATGTAGCTCTGCTGTCCCACAGGGCCTGGAGACACACAATAGTGCTGTTTGTCTGTAAGGATGAGATGGACACGTTTGTCATTGATCAGCATGTGCAGCGTGCCAAGAAGCTCATTAACAAATGTGAAGGGAGGTACTTCATCCTCCATAATGACTCAGATGTAACGGCGCTACTGCAGAAGATAGAGGATATGGTGGAACAGAATCGTGGAGATTTCTTGATACCCCAAGTCTCCTATGAGGAATCTGAGAAGAGAATGCAGAGTGGGACTGGACTGGATTACAGTGAACAACTTGGAAAACAGGAGCAGGAATCAAATGACGATAACACAGGGGGAACAACGAAGAGGAATGACAGCAAAGAATTCTTACCTCGATCCAGTGAGTGAAATGTCTTTTCTCTAAAAAGCGAATAGTGATAATGGATTTTGATGTCTCGATCCTGATTTAAATCTTCTTGAAGTCCATAGCATGGGCCCTGGTCTCACAGGAACAGACATGTGTCTACATGTTATGTCTGGGCATGAAGAACCAGTATGAGGAAATTTGGCAGAAATTGCATTGGAACAATTGTTCATTTGGAAGTCTAGAAGGCCCTACAAGTCATGATCAGATGAACATGAATCAGAATAAATTCAAGTATTGCACATCTTTAGCATACCACCCAAAAGTCCACTAGAATTATATTAGTATAAATACAATGACAATAAAGGCTTTTCTATCTATTCTATCTATCAAAGAAGCCAGAGTTGTCTATTTCTACACAGGGGTTTGCCTGTTAGAATATGTCTAGAATCTACTGGCTATATTTCCCAAGATCAGATAAGCACTATAATTAAAAAAGTACTTACCAAAATACTCTGCCAACCGGGGTGATGACGAATCTTGCATCCAAGAAATGTATCTCGCGATGGAACCTTCATTATTGATAGTCATTTTTATACTATATAATTGCTCAGTCTGAGTTATGATTAGTTCAGGAAACAGGTTTAATCTTCTACAATGGTGCACACCAAGGGAGACAGACAGAAGTTCACTGAACAGAGCTTCATCGAAGAATCTTTTCAGCCATTGTAACATTTCAGTTAGATGCCCTCTGAGTATAAGGGGTGTCCCCCCATAAATTCCATCCCTCTATGATTATGTATCAGATTATTATCTTGGAGAAGGCTCTGAGCTGTTTCCTATGCAGAGGAAATGGGTTAGGAAATCCAGCTGTGAGATTTAAGCTGTGAGCATTGGAACAATTTGAATTTCTAAACCCATCTAATGCTTGCAAAACTTAAGTGTGCTTCCAATCATCCACCTGGATTTAAACATTTGTTGGGTGAATTAATGATGAATTGTGTAATTGTTTTAACCATTTCTCTCTCTTACAGTGGCTGAGACTATCCAGGGTGGAGCTGCAGTCCAGCAACCGGATTCTGTTAAAGAGATGGGTTCAGAACATAAGGAACCTGATAAGGGAATGCCAAGTGGGACTGCAGAGCAAACTGAGATGTATGAGAAGAGAGAGGAGGAGCTCAAGCAGCTGTACAGAAGAAAATGTGAGAAGATGGAACTGGATTTGAGAGAGAAACTTGGGCAACTGGAGAAGGAAATAAATAACTTTAAAACAGGGGGAACAATGAAGAGGAGGAGTAGCAGTGGATTCTTACCTCCATCCAGTGAGTGAAATGTCTTTTCTGTAAATAGTGAATAGTGATATAATGGATATATTTGTGTCAATCCTGATTTAAATCTTCTTGAAGTCCATAGCATGGACCCTGGTCTGACAGGAACAGACATGTGTATATATTTTATGTCTGCGCATGAAGAACCAGTATGAGGAAGTTTGGCTAAAATTGCATTGGAACAAGTGTTCATTTGGAACAATTTGAATTTCTAAACCAATCTAATGCTTGCAAAACTTCAGTGTGATTCCAATCATCCACATGGATTAATACATTTGTTGGATGAATTAATGATGACTTGTGTAATTGGGTGCAGAAAATAAGGAACCTGATAAGGGAATGCCAAGTGGGACTGCAGAGCAAACTGAGATGAATGAGAAGAGAGAGGAAGAAGAAGAAGAAAGAAAATCTGAGAAGATGGAACTGGATTTGAGAGAGAAACTTGGGAAACTGGTGCAGGAAATAAATTACTATAAAACAGAGGTAACAAGAAAGAAGAGTGACAGCAGTGAATTATCTACAACCAGTGAGTGAAAAGTCTTTTCTCTAAATAGTGAAATAATGGATTTTGTTGTGTCGATCCTGATTTAAATCTTCTTGAAGACCATAGCATGGGCCCTGGTGTCACACACTCGATTGCAATTTGATGAGAAAAAGTTTGGTTAGATAAGTTCCAACACTAGTCTTTACTTGAATCAAGCCAAAAGATGCAAAAACACTAGGGCAAGAAATCAGAGTACCTCTAGACAGTATAATTCAGTCTAGGCAGTTGCAACAAAAAGTATCCAATAACAGGTTAACAAAAGGTTCTCGGGAAAAAAGACTCAAAAGTAGCGTACAAAATTCTCTGGCAAAAGGCTCACACAACGCAATCACAGGGTGTCAAAGCAAGACTGAGCAAAACACAAAAGGTCAGGCGGCTAATAAAGGCAAGCAAACCAGGTTCAGGTGAACACAATGACACAATAAAGATGAGAATCAAACATGTGACAGGCTAACGGGGACACTGAGGGCCCTGCATGGTCAAAAGGAGTATTCCAGTCCAAGAATCCGTACATATATGAATTAATTTCCATACATTTTCCAAATTAAAATTGTTCTGATAGATGACCATAGCATGGGCCCTGGTCTCACAGGAACAGACATGTGTATTCATGTTATGTCTGGGCATGAAAAAACAGTGTGAGGAAGTTTGGCTGAAATTGCATTGGAACAATTATTCATTTAGAACAATTTGACATTTCTAAACCAATCTAATGCTTGCAAAACTTTAGTGTGGTTCTGATCATCCACATGGATTTATACATTTGTTGGATGAATTAATGATGACTTGTGTAATTGATTTAACTGTTTCTCTCTCTTACAGTGGCTGAGACTAGCCAGGCTGGAGTTGCAGTCCAGGATCAGGATTCTGGTAAAGAGATGGGTGCAGAAAATGAGGAAGTTGAGAATGGAAAGCCAAGTGGGACTGCAGAGCTAATTGAGACGTATGAGAAGAGAGAGGAGGAGCTCAAGCAGCTGTACAAAACAAAATATGAGAAGATGGAACTGGATTTGAGAGAGAAACTTGGGGAACTGAAGCAGGAAATAAATGACGATAACGCAGGGGGAACAATGAAGAGGAGGAGTAGCAGTGGATTCTTACCTCCATCCAGTGAGTGAAATGTCTTTTCTGTAAATAGTGAATAGTGATATAATGGATATATTTGTGTCAATCCTGATTTAAATCTTCTTGAAGTCCATAGCATGGACCCTGGTCTGACAGGAACAGACATGTGTATATATTTTATGTCTGCGCATGAAGAACCAGTATGAGGAAGTTTGGCTAAAATTGCATTGGAACAAGTGTTCATTTGGAACAATTTGAATTTCTAAACCAATCTAATGCTTGCAAAACTTCAGTGTGATTCCAATCATCCACATGGATTTTATACATTGGTTGGATGAATTAATGATGACTTGTGTAATTGATTTAACCATTTCTCTTTTTTACAGTGCCTGGGACTAGCAAGGGTGGAGCTGCACTCCAGCATCTGCTATTTAATGAGCCATTTTGGGTCGTAATGATGGCCTTCTTTGGAGCTCTTGTAGGGGCAATTGTGGGGGCAACTGATGGGGTACAAGGATTGGCTGGTGGTGTGATATTTGGAAGTACGATTGGTGTTTTGTTGTCCATTTTATACATCAGATTAACCAGGCTTTTGTAAGGCAGTGGAAGAGTAGCCTTTGTTGTTGAAGGTGGAGACCAAGATTCATCTTGTTCTTCTAAAACAGCTGAAAAACGTAAAAAGCAGTAGGTCTAACTGCTAATGGACAATTTCCATATATAAAGCCATAAATGGAAGACCTTTACTGTCTGCAAGTCATGCAAAAAGTGCTGAAAGTGTGATGAATCTGTACACTACAAACCGCCACTAGTCAGCCTTTTTTCTGTGTTTTCACCTAATTTGGAGTGCAAGCTCTACATTCTGATCCTTCTCTATCATTTGTTTGAGCCCTTGCACCTCCATTTTGTACTCAGCCTGTTGTAAGACGCAGATTAATTTCATGTCAAATGGAAGAGCATATCCCAATATCGTCGTTCCAACATCGTCTATAAAACAAATTACACTGTATTGGCTGGTCAAGGTTGTTTTTATGTTTTCTTATCCTAAATCAATGTAATAGTGCCCCTACTGCAAACACCATGTTATGTGAGGCAGTAGCAAACCAGCCTTTTAAAGGGAGCCTCAATAAGTGTTTTATTTTTCTATTTTCTATCTGTCAATGAACACTCTCATGTTACAGTATGAATCAAAACATACTGCAGTTATCATCTGAAACTTATCAAGCTCATAATGTTTTGTTAAGTGAAAGGGAGATATTTTTACAAACTTTGTTAAATAAGAAGGGGCAGGGTAAGAACTGTACAAGCAGTGTAACATGCACATTAATAACCTTGTACTAATATCCTCTCCCTTGTACGCCGCTTTGGACAAAAGCATCTGCTAAATGTAATTGTAAATTCTTTAAGTGTTACATGATCATCATTGTAATTCCAGGTGTATATAATTCTTTATCAATAAAGACTGCTTACTACACTTTTAATTTCTTTGATGTTTGAAATTACTATCATGTCTTTGCCAGGCTTTTATAAAACTTTTCCAACACACCTGTATCATCACCAGTTGAGGAAATACTGTGGCTTGCTAAAGTATTCAACTCCCCTGAAAGTAATTTTCTGTTTTACAAGATACATACATTTTAAATGTATTTAACCCCTTTATATTAATACTTGGTCAGTTCCAGCTCTGCACATTGTTCTGCTGTGTTCTACCCCATTCTTTTTAGTAGAATGTATACAGAACATCTAGGTTGATGGATTGGCGGCCCTGGACTGTAGTGCCACAGATTCTCAGTAGGATTCTGATCAGGGCTTTGACTGAGCCATTCTAGAATGTTCACTTTACTGTCTTTGAGCCACTCCAGTGTTGCTTTAGCCTTGTGTTGCCCTACCTGTAGGTCATCTCTCTCCCAAGCCTTAGTTTCACAACAGACTGCAACAGGCTTTCTTGTGATATTGTGTAGATTTTATTTCCATACATCATCTTCCCTTCAACTCCTGGTTACCTCATACACTTTGAGGATTGTCCAAAAAGCTCTATTTTGGTCGAGTCCAGTTTTATGCTTTATACTCCTACACCAGCAGCCCAATTATAGCCACTGAACTTGATTGGTGATGTGTGGACTGTGGTGACCTACACCACCAGTTAATATCTTCCTTGGATGCTTGTTTTGGGGGACAGGCTTCTCTACACAGCATCTGGGTGGTGTGATGCAACTTCCACTTTAGTCATATGGATCCAATGGTGCTCAATTCAGGACACTTTGAAAAAAATCAGGACACTTTGAGTCTTTTCCTCACTTAAGCTTTTGAAACACCTTGTCTCTTTAGTTTCACAACCTGGCTGATGACCCTTAGACCCTTGACAGAGTGAATTTATACCTCACCTGTACCTAATTATGGTCAGGTCAAATAACTTGTTATCTGCCTTAAACTGGAACTCAAAAGCACAGGGGATTGAACACTTCTGCAAGTAGTATATTTTGGTTTTCAATTTATTTATTTTTAATGTTACCAGACAAATCACTTATTATGCCTTTGAAAATATACTACTATATAACATCAAAAAATACTGATTGGGAAAGTATGTGATGGTGATGATTTTCAGGGGGGTTAAATACTTTTGCTGGCCACTGTTTATAAATGGGGTTCTGGTACAAGGCTATTCTAGAGCAAAGGACTCTAATTTGATTCAGGAGCACTGAGCAAAGTCCGTCGTGCATGAACTAAAGCCATCTTGTGGCGTGTGGGAGTAATGCGCTCATTGTCTGACTGATGCAGCAGGTTTGCTCAAGGGTAACAGACGGATCATGGGGCATGAGATGAGGCATGGATGGCACAACATATAAGATAACTCCACTAGAAGTCCACACCATATTGCCAATCTTCTCTTAGAGAAAAATTCAAAGAAAATGAAACTGAGTGTTTTGCTTCTCACAGGGACAAACAGATTTTGTTGGAGTGTTTCAAAGTTTTCCATACAGCCATTCATGTTTAATAGCCTACATTCTCTCATATGATGGGGAATTCAGATGGCACAGGACCCCTAATGCCTGCCCATGGCACCAGGACTGGGTGTATCTAGATTATAAGCAATGTCACAAAACCAGTCCTAGTTAACCAGAGGACCAACCAACCAACAGTCATACTTTAGGGATTAATTATTCAGTTGAGATGAAAATTGATTAATTGAATATAATGATGTGTGAAAGGCTTGAATAATCCTGTTGAACCTCATGAAAAATATCAATAAAATATCAGACACATATCAATTTCGAATGTCTCTGAACTCTGTTTTTTACATTACCAGCAGGGTACTATGCCTCACTAAGCATCATTTAAAGTAGTCAAGTGAGTACAAGGCTAGATATTCATATATCATGAAGTGTTCACTATTTTGCTAAATCAACCCAGGAAGTGTCAGTAATTTTACCTGAGGAAATTACATTGGACATTTATTTTTCCCTTTTTTTTACAATGAAAGGAAACATATCTAGATTGTTTGGTATATTTGTTGTGTGTTTCTATATTTCTTTCCTACTACATTACAACAAAACGATTGAGTAGAAACATTGGAAATTTAGTTAAGAAGTCCAAATGTGTTATTTCCGTAGGTGTAGCTTGAGTAGGTGGTGTTGGTGTATGTGTATGTAATGTGTCTTGATGTTCAAGCCCTCAAGAATGTCCAATTCTGGGCTTTTGTCATGTATGTTACACCTACTTGGGCCTTAAGACCAACCAGCATTCTAAATGGAAGTGCTTTGTGCTGACTATATTGATTCACTTACACCATTTCTGTTAGCCTGAATACAGGAGGACCTGTAAATTATAAATCACCAGATATACCAGATTCAAAATAGAGAATCCTGGGCATTATGCACCATTAAGTTCATCTGACCTTTATCGGAGGCTAATTATGAGCAACACAGTATGTTTACTTTAACAGAGAAACATTTTGAGTCTTTGTGCAACATTTGATTTATTACTGCTGTATAGGGGTGTCCAGTCCATGAAGCCAGCATGGTAATGCAAGCATCTGTACATGAATTCTGTACAATAACTGGATTTCATTTTGTTGACTCAGAGACCAGTGCTGAACACTGATGCATGGTTGAAAATTTTAAGTGTCTCTCAGTTAAATTCCTGAACTATTTTCACATACAATATAGTGTAGCCAACCAGAAAGAAACTCAAACCCCTGATCATTTTCATCTTCAAATGCCTTCAAATGAATTTTTTTTAATTTATTTTTTTAAGTGAGACCGTTCAGATTTACTAAAGAATACCTGGATCAGTTAATCTAGATGTGTCTGTAGTAAATAAATACAACTGAAAATCTGTGTTGGGGGTCTTGTCCATGTTTTCTCCATTTACATTTACATGTCTAACTCTCTTCTCTATAGTAACTCTCATTACCTGCTGATTCAAAGCCAAATGTCTGACACTGTATAACTAGTTTGACCAGTGTGATCGGCGTCTTGATCAGGTGCCTAACCCTAACTTCTGGGTGTCCATTTAAGAAAAGTAACTAAACCGGTCACACTTATTCAGCAGCCATCTCATGTTTTACAGGAAGTCAATGTAGGTATCGAACTGCAACTTCAAGGTAAGTCGCAAATGGCAAGCTTTTAATCCTGTTCCTAGTTTTAATGGTAATGATTCCTAATTCCAATTCTTCTAGGTATTGCTTCCGTATCTTCACTTGCTCTTGATAGCTTTGACCAAAATCGAGAAGCTTTGCCCAACAATGTTTGTCAGCAGCCAAAGGTAAATGTCAAACAAGCAGTGCTGTTATGTGTTGTGTATCTGTTTTATGGTGTGCACTTTCATGCAAATGAATGAGGAATTGGTACTTATTGATAATATTTATCATTATTATCACTCTCAGATTTATCATTGCTACCATCATCATTTTTAAGGTGAAGTTATTTACAGGTAAACCTATGCAGGATTTTCCCATTCTTTTTTCTCTGTGTTAACACAGACTGCACATTGAAAGAAAAGAAACTACTAGGAATTTTAGGCTTCTAAAGTCCTAAAAGCTTTGCCAGTGCCATCACGTCAGTGTTGCCCTTGTGTAACCCTAGTACTGACACATTCCAGCCAAGCGAGGTTCTGCATTCTATTAATTTCTGTTGGAGGCGGGCGATCTGATCAGATTGTTTGTTGTTGTCTCTGACAGCAGGACTATGGCGTCGTTCGGTGGTTTAATTTACTAAAAAGAAAATCTTGGAGGGCCTTAAGGTGTTGTTGTTCCTGATACGTTAGATATGTAATCATGTGCTTACTTTAACAGAATGCCAACTCTGATATAAAGACAAGTGACTGGCTTGTCTACTAGCTGGCTAGCTTGCTAACTATCTTGCTAGTTTACACGATTTCCACATGCCACCACACGCCCACTCAAAGCGAAGAGAGTGTTGCGCTAGCTGGCATGGATCAGTACAGTTACAGTTTAATCTATTACCTTCTGTCACATCATATGTGTGATGCAATGTTGCATAATCTGTGTTGTTAAAGGCACATTATACATTCATAGACTGTAACATTTGGTTTCAAAATAGTGAAAGATGATGATCAATGAATAAGTAGAGGTGGCTGGATTGTTTAACATCAGATTTTCTTCTTTCACAATAATCAAAATATTACTAAACTATGTTTTGTCCTTCATTCCTTTCAGGTTTCAGGTGAAGTTTTGAGTTCCTTGGACACTCCACCTCAGTCCCGTGGTCATGGGGATTGGAGGCTCTTCTTCACAGGGTGTGTATCTAAAAGAAATAAAATATAACAAATGTTTATGGTTGGAACTGATAGTAACTTTTATTTTCAGTTCCGCGCCCTCGCACTCATAGCCAGAGTTAGACTCTGTTGTGTGTTAGCTCTTTAGTTTGTGTCCCCAGTTATAGTCTCTGTGTTTGTTTAGTCTCCTGTTAGTTTGTAAATTACTCCCCGTTTTTATTCCCCAGCGTTTGACGCTGGGATATCAGTTTTGCTCGTCACCCACTGTTTGTCTGTTCCCGTGTTAGACACTGTGTGTATCTTAATTTCGCTTTACTGTTGCCCATTAAGTTATACGTTATATTGTTTACATTCCTGAGTTCAGTTAATCTCTTAGTTAGTTGTAGTTTCTTATTTTCGTGTTCTCCTGTGTTTTTTTTCTGTGTAATTCCAGAGTGTGACTGTGTAGTTTAGTTCTGTCTTTTCTAGTCCTGTCTTTAGGTTAGTCTTCCCTACTTTAACACACCCTGTTCATGTCCTATTCCCCTGTTCCCTGGCTGAATTCCACAATAAACCCTGTTTCTTCGCTACACCTCCATCTGTGTTCTGACATCCCCTGACACTCACGAGGAAGGGCGAAACCCATGTTTCTCAGAGTAAACCACGCGTTTAGCCAATTTGGTGGAAAAACTCTGAGACGTTTGGGACCAAATTCCCTTCCGATGTTATGTAAAAATAACCATTCTGTTCTCAGTCATGAGAGCATCTAGGTATAAACAGAAGTAATCGGTAAATGTACATGGTAACCATCAGGGAAGTTAAATTAAAACAGTGAGAACAAGGAACAAGCTTAATGACACATGATGACTATAAAACGAACTAAAACAAAATGAAAGTGTTGTCTTAAAAAAAAATTGTCTTATCCAGTTTTCCAGAAAGGGGTTCAAACTTTTTTTTTAAATGTCTTTTCTGGGTACTGATAATACCAAGTGTAACATGAACTTAATAGGAATGTGGGTTGACTGTTGACACACTTGAGTGTGTGTTTGTGTGTATGTTCACAATGTTGACACACGTGTGTGTGTGGTGTGTGTGTTTCTGTGTGTGTGTGTATGTGGGGTGACACTTGGCTTGTTTCAGTTTATTGTGTGTAGTGCTTTGTCTATACTAAAGGCCAGGGTAGACTGTCTGGGCCTTTTCCTGATATGCTAAGATATGCCTTTCTCTTTTGAGGTGTTTCGTCAAAGCTCCTTGGGAGGGGGTGGGGCAGCCGTTCCAGTTGTTGGTGCATTTCCAGGCCTCAGGCAAAGCTGTGTTGATGTGTCGATGGCTGATGGCGCAGTTTGAAATTCTAATGGTCCTGCTCCTCCCCCTTTTGACACCGTGGCGATGAGCTAGCTATTCATCCAGTTGTTGGGTGTTCTCCAACTTCCTGAAATCTGAAAAGAGATCTTCGAGAGGAAGTTAATCCTGGGCAACAGGTTTTATCTGTGACCAAAATAAGCCAAATGGTGTCAGCCATCTCCATAAGACAGGAAGCTAAATGTTCCTGTTAGCATAATCAACACATCAAGTCCTTTGCCAGAAATGGAGTGATTGAAAGAAATAGTCAGTGGTCAAATGTATTTTCACTTAGTCAGTGAAACAGAGACAAAGGCAGATTGGAAACATTTGTCATAACATAAAATAGTGTAAGCAATATCAGTAAATAGGACACAAATAATCCCCAATATGAGAGCTTGGAAGCTATCACAATTGACTGGATGACATCCATAAGTGGCAACTGAAAAGTATATAAGGCAAGGTAAAGCAAGGCATTGTCAGACTTAAATCACAAAGAAATGGAACACTTTTTTAACACTTTTCCATTTCAAACAATTTCTCCTTAAAAACAAAGTCAGTGGTCAAATATATGTCACTAAATCAGTGAAACAGTCCTGTAAGTCCATTCATACAGCCGGCCGGTGCACACACACAGACACACACACACTCATTTGCTTGTCCAGGAGACAAGGCAGATTTGATTTGGTATCCATGCCTAAACAAAGGAAGCAAGATGTTTTAGTTACACAATTATCTCATTAAGTCCTTTTTCATCCAGATTCCAGTGGCCCTTGAATGCTAAACTATTTAATGCTAAATTCAGCTGGGCCTGTTTTGAGAGCACATTCTGGAGTTATCATCTTATTAAGATATGCATTAGTGGTAGGATCAGCCTTTTGTAGATCCTGCAACTGATTCACTTTTTACAAGAGAATGCCGTTATCTGTTGTTCTAATTTGCAATTCACTCTGAAGCTTAGCTCCTCCCCCTTTTTTATCTAACAGCAGTCATTTGCTGCTGTAAGATCATTACCCAGACAATTTGACGTACGGTTTCCGAAAAAGGTATCTTATATTCCAATCTAGCACAAACTAGAATATATCCATGTACCTTAAACACATACAGTACAATCAAGACGAAGACTCTGTTCAGTAAAAATATGCTTACAATTACTCATAATTGTAACACAACATACAACGGGCCTCATTCTCGAACATTTTCTGAAATGTCTTCTGAAATGTTTTCTTACGGACTTCGGAAGACCAACGATAGAAAACGCCTGAAAATGGGTTCTTATACAGCCAAAGGTGTTCACAGCTGTGCTCCCCCGAATTCTTAAATTGAACGTGCGTTCTCGTGCACCTGGTTTTGCATACATACATACCCCGCCAGCTCCTTATAAGGGCATGCAACCGTAGTGACGTGTGCAGTCAGAATCGACAGAATCCACGCGAAAGCAACTCGAAAGCGACAATCATGTCAAAGCGGGAAGAGAGCACCGGTCGAGTAAACGCAGACCTAACTTCACCAGTGCAGAGGTGGAGGTACTGTTGCAGAATGTAGATGTATCCATTCTATTCTACTATGGCTATATCCAGAGTTTAGTGCTTATTTATTTATTGACTTACATTTGCAGTGTTCGTGTAGTCCTTTTTTTATTATTTCAGGACATCAGGATGCCTCGTAGAATCATGACTATAAATGTGAAATGTAATTGTTAATGATACAAATATTCTCATATTTATTATTATTATAATTATTTAAATCCGAGGATGTCTGTAGAGTTGATGTGAACGCAATCATCAACGATTCTCCCTTAACCCTTCTAACACGGAGTGGCCCCTTGGGGCATCTGGTCGATTTACGACTGCTGTTTAACGTTCTGAAATTCTTGTCTAAGTTCAGAACGAATCCCAGATGAGAAAACTTTAATGAATGCCAAATTTGTCCTTAAGTGGAGTTCAGAAGAAATTCCTTCTTAAATTCTTCTTAACTGCATTCGAGAAAATGAGGCCCAATGATCTTATCTCGGAATAATAAATCAATTGTTGGCCCAAACATTTCTAAGGTCTCCACTCCTGCTAACTGGCTAGCGTCTGATCACTTCAGCCTAATGGGCCATCAGGGTCACCCGCTGTGGGGAAAATACAGCTCTTCTATACTGGTCCACAAGTGTGAGTTAAATGGTATGTGTAAGCATTCTTTGTGTAGATATTGACATAAACATCAGATTGTAAAGCAATTCTAAAATTGTGCCACTCCACAAAAAGCCTTGAATCGATCAACTAATGAGAAAGTGGGAGTATCGCTTTCTCTTCTTTGCTTTTTCATGCCTCTTATCATTTCTTATAATGGCCATAGCAATCTGGACATTCAAAGTAACCCTATTTACATAAATCCTGACTGGTCATTGCAAAAGACTGGTCTCCACAATTTAACTTAAACAATTTACAAATGAATTTAGAACAAATTCTAAATTCAAATTCTAAAGCTGAAGATCCTCTTTCAAACCCCCGTTATGACCACAAGCACTTCTATTTTCTTGGGATTAAATATCCGAGCGGCAAGTAACCCGAGTAGAGCCAGTGGTGTATAAAGTACCAAAAAGCCATACTTGAGTAAAAGTAAAGATACCTTACTGGAAAATGACAAGTAAAAGTAAAAGTAACCTTTTAGAATACTACTTGAGTAAAAGTCTTAAAGTATCTGATCTTTACTGTACTTAAGTATCAAAAGTAATTTTCTGATATTAAATGTACTTAAGTATTGAAAGTAAAAGTACAAGTAAATGCTGTTAATAAAAAAGCAAAGGGTCAGAATTTTGAGAATTATGAAGTTTATTCCGACTAGAATGAGCATACTTATAAACTGGGGATTATTTGAACACAATTTTAACACAATAGGCAATACTAAAGCAGCACTGAAAGTAACTACCCAGTCATTACTTGAAACTGAAAAATGTTTTGTTCATCTTCAAACATAACGTCCCAAAAAGCCATTTCAATTTTAATCTTTGTAACAATTTGTTAATGGGCTCCTGAGTATTCCAAGGTATGCATAAGGCACAACCTGAGAGCAATAACCTGGCGATCTGATACAAAGCCATAGCATTACATCAGGATCATCAGTTTTACAAGCAAGTTATCGGTACAGTGACTGTGAAATACTTTCAGCAACATGCACACACATTCCTTGAACAATAACGTTACTAGCAGCTATTTTGCTCCACACTGCTACGTCACTGTACTGTACTTTAGATTGTCACCATCCTTGCTAGCTAGCTAGATACCTCGCCAGAGATAGAATAAAGAATAAGAATGTGTAGGTTATTAGCTAGCTTGAAATATTATATACAGATCTTACCCAGCGGTGAAAGAACATGACTAGTCTACAAGGTTGTGCTGGTGGCATTTAATGAAGAGGTCGTGGGGTTTCTCATTTTTTGATTGAGAGTATGCTTTTGCTTCGATTATTGTTGTGTCCCCTTCGTGGTTTATCTTAATGTTTTGGATATATCCTTCCACTGCATATTGCAGTCCATTTTGCCTTGATCTGGAGAATCACTGACACTGACAGACAGTATAGTGCAGTTCAAAAGAAGTAGCAACAGTAACTAAGAGGACGGGGCTTTTGCGAACGGTCAATAGCGCTTCAACGTGCGCTAGGACCACTGATTCGCCAAACCTGCTTGCAGTCTGTGTTCGACCACAGTCCCCGACGTTGGTCTCGTCACTCTCATGATTATTTTTTTTTCTAAAGATGATTTGATTTTGTAACGAGTAACGAAGGTTTCAGGGGAAATGTATCGGAGTAAAAGTATCAGTTTTCTTTGCAAAATGTAGCGAAGTAAAAGTAAAAGTAAACAGAAATATAAGTAGTAAAGTAAAGTACAGATATCCCAAAAAATTACTTAAGTACAGTAACGAAGTATTTCTACTTCGTTACTATACAACACTGAGTAGAGCCAATGTCCAACAAAAGCTCAGTCCGCCTTGGACCAAATGCCCGAATAGAGCTCACTCATAGAGCCTGCATAGAGTCTGATACGACCTGGATAGAGTGTTTTGCAGAACAGGGAGAGTTACTCCAATTTTCTGACAAAACACCCGAAATAGAGCTTTCAAAGAAGCCCGAGTTGCCTAGTTCTAGGGGTTTGCCTGTTAGAACATGTCTAGAGTCTACTGCCTATATTCCCCAAGATCAGATAGAGGAATCTTACAGCAACTGAAATCTCAGTAAATCCAAGAAATGTATCTTGCGATGAAACCTCCATTATTGATAGTCATTTTTATACCATATATTTGTTGGAGACTCAGTCTGAGTTATGATTAGTTCAGGAAACAGGTTTAAACTTGTACAATGGTGAGCACCAAGGGAGACAGACAGAAGTTCACTCAACAGAGCTTCACCTAAAAATCTTTTTCTAATCAGACATTGCAACATTTCAGTTAGATGCCCTCTGAGTATAAGGGGTGTCACCCCATAAATTCCATCCCTCTATGATTATGTATCAGATTATTATCTTGGAGAAGGCTCTGAGCCGTTTTCTATGCAAGGGTTAAGAACTCCAGCTGTGAGATTTAAGATCTCAGGCCCCATGCAGACGAAGTCTAGTTTGCCTGAACCCGGAGAGAACCGCCTCCGGCTAGCCCTATCGTGCAGACGAACCCACTGTATCCGCATACTGTATCCGCACTCCTTCGAATCGGGGGTCCAAAGTGAGTAAACTCGAAATCTGGTCGCGGGTTGGTGTTCGTATGCACGCCATCCGCAAACCTAATCGGATTGCCACACGTGATCGCATCACGTGATTTCATGCAACCTCAGGCTGAACCCTTATTAACCCCACTGTTTCACTTCATAACAGCAACAACATAGACTAAATGTATGACGTGGCTCCTTTTCGTGACTTACACTTTTCTACTGTGCTTAGTTGTTTGTATTGGGATAGTGTGCTGCTCTACCTACATGTGGATAGTTTTTCGTGGTCTTACTTAGCCAGTTGGACGTAATTTTTGAGACCAGCCAGAACAACGGACACCACCGGCATTATTTAATAACTGAATGGTTTGCCATGGCGCAGCAAGTGAGGCAGCCTGTCGTAGCAGCTTAAAAAAAATTAAAAATCTTCCCATTACCTTGCTGCTATTACACGTGAATTTCCCTAACGGGATTAATACAAGTGTATCTATCTATCTATCCAAATCGATGTTGTTAGGAAAGGAATGGCATTAACAAGCCACACTTTAATCTATCACTGTTTAATCTATTTGCATCAGACAATTTTACAAAACTGGGTTTTAAAAGTGTCAGCAATAGCCTATATGAGCAAATCTGACGTGAAAAGATTTGTATTATAGATGGAAGTTTCGAAACGGTCTGTAATAAAGATGAATGTTACGTTAGCTTTAGTCCTGTCAGACAACGATAGCGATAGCTACTAGCTAGCGTCAACATTACTTCAGAGGTACAGTATGTGAAGGACAAAGCCCTCAACAATAGCTTACATTTGTTGTTAGTAATAAAACCATGACATTGGAAGCAAATAAAGAGTAAACCAGGGAACATCTAGGATCCACACCACTTGCATTGTGGTCTCTCGTGCTCAAGCTCAGCATCTCCATAAAGCACAGACATTTAAACAACTCAGACATGTCATGTTGCACATTGCTTTGTTGCACTGTTCTAAACTCTTTATTATCAATAACAAATATAATTATTTTCGCTTAACCTACAGTCTGCTCTGACCACTGAGTTTATAAACCACCATAATGTGTTACTGTGCAGATTAAATGTAGGCTATGCGGCTAGGCTAAACGTTGCTAGTTGGAGCTCGACTACTGTCATATGTCACTGTATTAGCATGCTCCTGTCTCTTTTCCGTTTTCTTCAGTTGTCTGTAGCACCGTTAAAGCGCCACCAACAGGCGTGGGGGATGTACTACAGCGGATTCAATCGGATTCGCTGGGTTCATGTGCACGCGATTTGAAAAGTGGATATGTGTGAAAAATGAATCCGGGTTCAGGCAAACTAGACTTCATGTGCATGGGGCCTCAGACACCCTGTATTCATGAGGCCCAGGGCCATCAATGACACTTTGACTTGACCAAGAGGAGGGGAGGGTGAGAACTCTTTCACACCTCTCTCAGGTCAGGTCCAGGTCCAGAATACACACCAGACATTTTACAAAAGTCCAAATAAAAGCAACAATTACAACTAGATATAAGATGCATTGAATTATTGAATATTGTACATCATTATTAACTCTGAACCTTAAGTTCAGATTCCTTCAGAACCAAATAGGTTATTATTGTAATATAGGCTATACTTATTTTACGAAGGTGTTTAGTTTACAAATAATATATGAATTAATTTCCATTAATTTTCCAAATGCATATTTTTTTTACAGATGACCAGAGGGTTGTGCTTTTGGGAAAGATAGGAGCTGGGAAGAGCTCCTTGGCCAACAGAATCCTGGGCCATGAGATTTTCAAGACAGAAGAAATAGGACTCTGTAAGAGGAAAGAGGGAGAACATGCTGGAAGGAAACTCACTGTGGTGGACACACCAGGCTGGGACAGGGTCTCTGTGTTACGCACACCTGAAAGGATCAAACAAGAGATCATACGAAGTGCCACCCTTTGCCTACCGGGACCTCATGCACTGCTCCTGGTACTTCCCATATCAATGCATGACCAAATTCCCTCAGCTAATGATATTAAATCAGCCTCCCATCATGTAGCACTGCTGTCCCACAGGGCCTGGAGACACACAATAGTGCTGTTTAACTGTAAGGATGAGATGGACACGTCTACCATTGATCAGCAAGTGCAGGGCGCCAAGAAGCTCATTGACAAATGTGAAGGGAGGTACTTCATCCTCCATAATGACTCAGATGTAATGGCGCTACTGCAGAAGATAGAGGATATGGTGGAAGAGAATCATGGAGATTTCTTGATACCCCAAGTCTACTATGAGGAATCTGAGAAGAGAATGCAGAGGATTGCAAATCAAATTGAGATGCATGAGAAGACAGTGGAGGAGCTTGAGCAGCTGTACAGAGGAAAATGTGAGAAGATGGAACTGGATTTCAGAGAACAACTTCGGAAACTGGAGCAGGAAATAAATGACTATAAAACAGGGGGAACAATGAAGAGGAGGAGTAGCAGTGAATTCTTACCTCCAAACAGTGAGTGAAATGTCTTTTCTCTAAATAGTCAATAGTGATGTAATAGATTTGTGTCAATCCTGATTTAAATCTTCTTGAAGTCCATAGCATGGGCCCTGATCTCACAGTAACAGATATGTGTCTACATTTTATGTCTGGGCATGAGGAGCCAGTGTGAGGAAGTTTGGCTGAAATTGCATTGGACCAATTGTTCATTTGGAACAATTTGAATTTCTAAACCAATTTAATGCTTGCAAAACGTCAGTGTGATTCCAATCATCCACATGGATTCATACATTTGTTGGATTAATTAATGACGAATTGTGTAATTGATTTAACCATCTCTCTCTTTTACAGTGGCTGAGACTAGCAAGGATAGAGCTGCAATCCAGCAACAGGATTCTGTTAAAGAGATGGTTGCAGAAAATAAGGCGATACAGACAATGCGGCGTGGTTATCAGGAAGAGGTCATGACATTTCTGAGATATTACTCAAAGCCATTTGTAGTCGTAATGATGACCTTCATCGGAGCTCTTGTAGGGGCTGTTGTGGGGGCAACTGATGGAGTACAAGGATCGGCGGTTGGTGTGATATATGGAAGTATAATGGGTATCTTGTTGGCCATATTATGCATCAAAGCAACCAGGTTTGTGATGGGCAGTGGGAGAGTAGCATTTGAAGGTGGAGACCAAACATCTGTACAGAGTGATTCATCTTGTTCTTCTAAATCAGCTGAAAAACTTAAAAAGCAGTAGGTCTAACTGCTAATGGATTTAACATTTCCATATATAAAGTCAACAATAGAAGACTTTTAATATCTGCAAGTCATGCAAAAAGTGCTGAAAGTGTGATTTTGTAATCAGCCTGTTATAAGACACAGATTAATTTCATGTGAAGTGGAAGAGCATATCCAAATATCCACCAGCTGACTCAACATTTGTTATAAAAAATACATTACACTGTATTGACCCAAAGGCTGCTCAAGGTTGTTATTTTTATGATTTCTTTTTTTAAATCAATGTAGTAGTGCCCCTACTGCAAACACCATATGATCTGAGTCATTCAGTGGCAAACCAGCCATTTAAAGGGAGCTTCAATAAGTGTGTTATTTTTCTATTTTTTTCATCTGTCAATGAACACTGTCATGTTACAGTATGAATCAAAACATACTGCAGTAATGATCTCAAACTTATCAAGCTTCTATTGTTTTGTTACGTGGAAGAGAGATATTTTTACAAATTTTGTAAGAAGGGGCATGAGAAGAACTGTACAAGCAGTGTAACATGCACAGTAATATTGATCATGCTTCAAGTGTTACATGATCATAATTGTAATTACAGGTGTATATTATTCATTATAAATAAAGACTGCTTACTACACTTTTAATTTCTTTGATGTTTGAAATGACTCTCATGTCTTTGCCAGGCTTTTATGATACTTTTCCAACACACCTCTATCATCACCAGTTGAGGAAATACAGTGGCTTGCTAAAGCATTCAACTCCCCTGAAAGTAATTTTCTGTTTTACAAGATACATACATTTTAAACGTATTTAACCCCTTTATATTAATACTTGGTCAGTTCCAGCTCTGCACATTGTTCAGCTGTGTTTTACCCCATTCTTTTTAGCAGAATTTATACAGAACATCTAGGTTGATGGGATGGCGGCCCTGGACTGTAGTGCCACAGATTCTGAGTAGGATTCTGATCAGGGCTTTGACTGAGCCATTCTAGAATGTTCACTTTACTGTCTTTGAGCCACTCCAGTGTTGCTTTAGCCTTGTGTTGCCCTACCTGTAGGTCATCTCTCTCCCAAGCCTTAGTTTCACAACAGACTGCAACAGGCTTTCTTGTGATATTGTGTAGATTTTATTTCCATACATCATCTTCCCTTCAACTCCTGGTTACCTCATACACTTTGAGGATTGTCCAAAAAGCTCTATTTTGGTCGAGTCCAGTTTTATGCTTTATACTCCTACACCAGCAGCCCAATTATAGCCACTGAACTTGATTGGTGATGTGTGGACTGTGGTGACCTACACCACCAGTTAATATCTTCCTTGGATGCTTGTTTTGGGGGACAGGCTTCTCTACACAGCCTCTGGGTGGTGTGATGCAACTTCCACTTTAGTCATATGGATCCAATGGTGCTCAATTCAGGACACTTTGAAAAAAATCAGGACACTTTGAGTCTTTTCCTCACTTAAGCTTTTGAAATACCTTGTCTCTTTAGTTTCACAACCTGGCTGATGACCCTTAGACCCTTGACAGAGTGAATTTATACCTCACCTGTACCTAATTATGGTCAGGTCAAATAACTTGTTATCTGCCTTAAACTGGAACTCAAAAGCACAGGGGATTGAACACTTCTGCAAGTAGTATATTTTGGTTTTTAATTTATTTCTTTTTAATGTTACCAGACAAATCACTTATTATGCCTTTGAAAATATACTACTATATAACATCAAAAAATACTGATTGGGAAAGTATGTGATGGTGATGATTTTCAGGGGGGTTAAATACTTTTGCTGGCCACTGTTTATAAATGGGGTTCTGGTACAAGGCTATTCTAGAGCAAAGGACTCTAATTTGATTTAGGAGCACTGAGCAAAGTCCGTTGTGCATGAACTAAAGCCATCGTGTGGCGTGTGGGAGCATTGCACTCATTGGCTGACTGATGCAGCAGGTTTGCTCACAGGTAACAGACGGATCATGGGGCATGAGATGAGGCATGCATGGCACAACACATAAGAAAACTCCACAAGTCCACACCATATTGCCAATGCAAGGCCTATCTTTTGGAGAAAAATTTAAATAAAGTGAAACCGACAGTTTTGCTTCTCATAGTGGGTTGGGGCAAACTGGTTTTGTTGGAGTGTTTCAAAGTTTTCCATATAGCCATTTGTGTTTAATAGTCTACATTTTCTCATATGATGGGGAATTCAGATGGCACAGGACCCCCAAAGCCTAGACTACAAGCAATGTCACAAAACCAGTCCTACTTAACTAGAAGACCATCCAACCAACAGTCATACTTAAGGGATTATTTGTTCTGTTGAAAATTGATTAATTTAATAAAATGACATGTGTAAAAGTCTTGAATAATCCTGTTGAACCTCATGAAACGTATCAATAAAATATCAGTTTCAAATGTCACATATTTTATTGTATGAACTCTGTTTCTTACATATGCAGCAGAGTACTATGCCTCACTAAGCATTATTTAATATAGTCAAGCGAGTACAAGGCTAGATATATTTATATAAAATGAACTGCTCATTATTATTATTATATTACACTAAGTCAACCCAGGAGGTGTCAGTAATTTTACCTGAGGAAATTGCATTGGACATTTCTTTTTCCCTTTTCTTTACGATGAAAGTAAACATATCTAGTAGTTTGTTTGGTATATTTGTTGTGTGTTTCTATATTTATTTCCAGCTACATGGCAACAAAACCATTGAGTAGAAACACTGGAAATTTAGTTAAGAAGTCCAAATGTGTCTTGATGTTCAAGCCCTCAAGAATGTCCAATTCTGGGCTTTTGTCATGTATGTTACACCTACTTGGGCCTTAAGACCAACCAACATTCTAAATGGAAGTGCTTTGTGTCGACTATATTCATTCACTTACACCATTTCTGTGAGCCTGAATACAGGAGGACCTGTAAATTATAAATCACCAGATATACCAGATTTTAAAAAGAGAATCCTGGGCATTATGCACCATTAAGTTCATCCGACCTTTATCGGAGACTAACGATAAGCAACACATTATGTGTACTTTAACAGAGAAACATTTTGAGTCTTTGTGCAACATTTGATTTATTACTGCTGTATAGGGGTGTCCAATCCATGAAGGCAACATGGTAATGCAAGCAGCTGTACATGAGTTCTGTACAATAACTGGATTTCATTTAGTTGACTCAGAGACAAGTGCTGAACACTGATGCATGGTTGAACATTTCAAGTGTTTCTCAGTTAAATCCCTGAACTATTTTCACATACAATATAGTGTAGCCAACCAGAAAGAAACTCAAACCCCTGATTATTTTCATATTCAAATGCATACAAATGAAAAATAAATAAATGTAAAGTAAGACCGTTCAGATTTACTAAAGAATACCTGGATCAGTTCATCTAGATGTGTCTGTAGTAAATCAATACAACTGAGAATCTGTGTTGGTGGTCTGTGTTGGTCCATGTTTTCTCCATTAACATTTACAGGTGGTGAGAATCGGTGACCGCACCTCATCTACAGTGATCACCAACACAGGCACCCCCCAGGACTGTGTGCTCAGCCCCCTCCTGTTGTCCTTGTTCACGCATGACTGTGCGGCTACGCACAGTCCAAATCGCATCGTGAAGTTTGCTGATGACACAACTATTGTGGGCCTCATCACTGACAATGACGAGTCAGCCTACAGAGAGGAGGTTGATACCCTGACAACATGGTGTCAGGTTAATAACCTCTTTCTCAACATCAGCAAAACTAATGAGATGATTGTGGACTATAGGAGACGGCAGGAGGAAGAGCATGCACCCCTATACATCAACAGATCCGTAGTGGAAAAGGTCAGCTGCTTCAGGTTCCTCGGGTTGAAAATCAGCAGTGATCTCACCTGGTCTGCTCACACGGACAAGGTGGTGAAAGCGGCCCGGAAAGGCCTCTTCTTCCTGAGGAGACTGAAGAAGTTTGGTATGGAATCAGTCATCCTCACTAACTTTTACAGATGTACTATAGAGAGCATCCTGACTGGTTGCAACACAGTGTGGTACGGGAGCTGCACAGCCAAGGACCGTAAGGTCCTACGCAGTGTGGTCAGGTCTGCGGAGTTCATCATCGGCAGGGAGCTCCCAGCCCTGCAGGAATCTTCCACACACGATGCATCAGAAAAGCTAATACTTATTAAAATACTTATTTTCTGCATCAAATGCAAATTAAGTCATAAATGTTATAAAATGCATTTTTCTGGATTTTTTTGTTGATATTCTGTTTCTCACTGTTAAAATACACCTACTATTACAATTATAGTAAAGTGGTCAAACTTGCGAAATCGGCAGGGGTTCAAATACTTATTTTCCCCACTGTATGTTTAGCAGATTGTATTGTATATTTATTTTGTATATTTAGTAGATTTATTATATGTTTATTATATGTGTAATTTATGTTCAGAGTACTTATATGTTATGTTATGTTATTTTATGTTATGCTATGGTAGGTTGTTGTGCTGTGTCTTGTCCTAAGAACTTCAGTGCCCAGTCTGACTCTGTGTTTTTCTGTGCATCTGACAAATAAATACTTGAACATGTCTAAGTCTCTTCTCTATAGTAACTCTCATTCACTGCTGATTCAAAGCCAAATGTCTGACGCTGTGTAACTAGTTTGACCAGTTATATCGGCGTCTTGATCAGGTGCCTAACCCTAACTCTGTGTGTCCATTTAAGAAAAGTCACTAAACCGGTCACACATATTCAGCAGCCATGATTTACAGGAAGTCAATGTAGTTATCGAACTGCAACTTCAAGGTAAGTCGCAAATGGCAAGCTTTTAATCCTGTTCCTAGTTTTAATGGTAATGATTCCTAATTCCAGTTCTTGGAGATCCTTCTATGTATTGCTTCCGTATCTTCACTTGCTCTTGATAGCTTTGACCAAAATCGAGAAGCGTTGCCCAACAATATTTCTCAGCAACCAAAGGTAAATGTCTCAGGCGGTGCTGTTATGTGTTGCATATCTGTTTTATGGTGTGCACTTTCATGCAAATGAATGAGGAATTGGTACTTACTGATAATATTTATCATTATTATCACTATCAGTTTTATCATTGCTACCATCATCATTTTTAAGGTGAATTTATTTACTGGTAAACCTATCCAGGCTTTTCACGTTCTTTTTTCTCTGTGTTAACACAAACTGCACATTGAAAGAAAAGAAACTACTAGGAATTGTAGGCTTCTATAGTCCTAAAAGCTTTGCCAGTGACATCACGTCAGTGTTGCCCTTATGTAACCCTAGTACTGACACATTCCAGCCAAGAGAGGTTCTGTATTACCATTCATTTCTGTTGGAGGCAGGCGATCCAATCAGATTGTTTGTTGTTGTCTCTGACAGCAGGACTATGGCGTCGTTCGGTGGTTTAATTTGCTAAAAAGAAAATCTCGGAGGGCACTGTAAGGGGTTGTTGTTCCTGATACGTTAGATATGTAATCATGTGCTTACTTTAACAGAATGCCAGTTCTGATATAAAGACAAGTGACTGGCTAGTCTACTAGCTGGCTAGCTTGCTAACTATCTTGCTAGTTTACACTATTTCCACATGTTACGACACGCCCACTCCAACCGAAAAGAGCGTTTCGCTAGTTGGCATGTATCAGTATGGTTACAGTTTAATCTATTTCCTTCTGTCACATCATGTGTGTGATGCAATGTTACATCATCTGTGTTGATACATTTCATAATCATGTTCTACAAATTCCTCCAAAATGATTGCAACAGTTGATAGAATAAACAAGGCTTAATAAAGGCACATCATGTCACATCCGCGCACGGTCGCCAGTCCTCTAGAGGGCGACACTCATCCTAGAGCACATAGCACTAACCTTTTCTTCTACACTGGGCTACACCTGCGGTGATCACCACTTCCTACTTAAGCACTGGGTGCCCTTCCCTCTTCACTCTGTCATGGAGTTTCGTGAGTACACTTTCTCTTGTTCCTTCTTCTCTCAGGAAGACTTTGTTTGTGGGTCTTGACCCCGTTTGTGTAATGCTAATGTTATCGCGGGTTAGCTTAGCATAAGCTAACTGCGACAGCCATTGACTATCACTAGTGTTGTGCATCTACGCCGAAGGGAATACTTCTTTCTTGTGGATCATACTTTCTCTTGTGGATTACCTCATATGGATTACCTTCTGTTGGACTAACCATTCTACTGTGGAATGTACTGTTGTTAAGTGAGACTGTTAGGCTATGAACTTTGCTAACCTAGCAGTGTTTGCTACTGTGTAGATCTGGCTAACTAGCCTACTGTGAATAAACTCTTTTGTTGCACCTGACCTGCAATCTGCGTGTGTGCCTGAAAACCCCGGCCTGATAGCATGACAGAGTCAAGCCAAGGCACAGCAGAGCTGCAGGAGATCAGGGATGCGATAACTCAGCTGGGCACTATCATCAGCGCCCATGCACCGCGACTGAGTCGTTTGGAGCTAGCAATGCAGCAACTGAACACCACTGTTCAGGGGCTGTGTGCACGACCTCCACCTGATCCACCAACCTCAGATCCTAGCCGTGGGGCTGGACCCAACGCCCATGCTGCCCCTGCGCTGCTTCCCATCTCTCCCACCATTTCCATACCTCTATCCGCCCCCCAATTATTCTCTGGGGAACCTAAAGCCTGCCGGGGCTTTATGCTTCAGTGTGCACAGATCTTTCTCCACCAAGCACGTCTCTTCCCCACCGAGCCAGCGAAGGTGGGCTACATCATCTCCCGACTCTCGGGATCAGCCCTGGAGTGGGCAACCGCTGTCATGGATTGCCAGCGGCCCGAGGGACATGACAGCCAGCTGTTCCTGCGTCGCCTTGGGTTGATGTTCGACACAGGGCGCACCGAGGACCAGGCAGCACAACGAGTCCTTACCATCAACCAGGGGACTCAATCCGTAGCCCAGTACGCCGTAGAGTTCCGCACCGTGGCAATTCGGAGTGGCTGGGAGGACCAAGCCCTGCGTTCAGCCTTTTACCGTGGGCTACAGGAGGCGGTGAAGGATGAGATGGTCAACCGTGACTGGGGACAGTCGCTTGACGAGCTGATCAACTTAGCAATCCACCTCGATGCTCGCATTCAGGAACGTCGCCGTGACCGTCGTGAGACCCGGGCACCCATGACGACCTTCCTGCCAAGGCCAGCCACACCCATCACCACTCCAGCACCGACCCGGTTACCGGAAGAACCCATGGAACTCGGCCGCCTCCGGCTGAGTCGCGAAGAACGCAGCCGCCGTCTCCAAAGAGGCCTGTGCATGTACTGTGGGTCCTCCGGGCACCAGGTACAACACTGCCCAGATCTACAGGGGAAAGACAGCACTCGTCAAGGGATCCAGGGCCTCTGATGAGTGGTAGCGCTAAGACCCCTGGACCCGCCAACCGTCTCTCCATCCCCATACGCCTCCGTCACATCGGCAAGAACAATTCCATTGTCTCCCTCACTGCCTTGGTGGACTCCGGCGCGGCAGTCAACCTGATGGACATCACCCTGGCTAAACAGCTGGGGATTCCAACCACCCCGGTGGCCGTTCCCCAGGCAGTCCAGGCATTGGATGGTCGCCCTTTGGGCTCTGGACATCTGGAGCGGGTGACGGTCCCTCTCATCATGTCCTCTCATAATGATCACCAAGAGACCATCCGCTTTTGGCTCACCACCACCCCGCAGGACCCGGTGGTGCTGGGTTACCCCTGGCTAGCTGTCCACGAGCCTCAGTTTGCGTGGGCGGTTGGCTCGCTACTCCACTGGGGCCCGGCTTGCTCCACTGCGGGTCATCTCCCAGCTCACACACTGACAACACCCTGTGTTTCCCGCGTCACCACTGCGGAGGAACACTCCAGAACCCCATTTCCCACCACCGTGTCTCCTGTTCGGTCGGCTGACACCTCTCCAAGGGTGAACATCTTGGCCCCGCCAGACAGAACAGACCTGACCACGGTCCCGGCCTTCTACCACGATCTGGAAGAGGTCTTCAGCAAGGAGAAGGCCACCACTCTCCCTCCTCATCGGCCGTACGACTGCGCTATCGACCTCTTGCCTGGAACCTCTCCCCCTAGGGGGCGTCTCTACTCCCTTTCAGTCTCGGAGAGCCAGGCAATGAAGGACTACATCAAAGATGCACTGCGCCTTGGGCTAATTCGCCCATCTACGTCTCCGGCTGCAGCGCCCTTCTTCTTCGTTGGGAAAAAGGATGGCGGACTGAGGCCGTGCATCGATTATCGGGGTCTGAATAACATCACCCGGAAGAACAAGTACCCTTTGCCCCTCATGTCTACCGCCTTCGAGCGCCTCCAGGGTGCCACTGTCTTTTCTAAACTCGACCTCAGGAACGCATATCACCTGGTTCGCATGCGGGCCGGAGATGAGTGGAAGACCGCCTTTATCACACCCAGCGGACATTATGAATACTTAGTGATGCCGTTTGGGTTGTCAAACAGCCCGGCGGTTTTTCAGAACCTCATCAACGACGTGCTGCGCGAATTCTTGGAGGTGTGCGTGTTTGTATACTTGGATGACATACTCATCTTCTCCAAGTCACTCCAGGAACATGTTGGCCACGTCCGAGCCGTCCTGAAGGCCCTTCTACAGAACAAGCTGTTCTGCAAGGTGGAAAAGTGCATGTTCCACTCTGCTTCCACCACCTTCTTAGGGTTCGTAGTCGGGCCTCAGGGGCTCTCTATGGACTCTGAAAAAGTAAAAGCCATCGTGGATTGGCCGATACCCACCACCATCAAGCAGGTCCAGGGGTTCCTGGGATTTGCCAACTTCTATCGGCGGTTCATACGGAATTATAGTGCCCGGGCGTCCCCTATCATAGCTCTGCTTCGGGGGGGTCCACGCCGGTTGTTGTGGACGGAGGCTGCTCAGAAGACCTTCGAGGACCTCAAGCAAAGGTTCTGCACAGCACCGATCCTCACTCTCCCAGACCCAGCCTTGCCTTTTGTGGTGGAGGTAGATGCTTCAGACTCAGGCGTAGGGGGGGTGCTGTCGCAACGTGCAGCAGAGGACGACAAGCTCCACCCATGTGCTTTCTTCTCCCGAGCTCTCTCCCCGGCGGAGAGAAACTACGACGTGGGTAACAGGGAACTGCTAGCCATCAAACTAGCGTTAGAGGAATGGCGTCACTGGCTCGAGGGCGCCGCCAACCCATTCCTCATATACACCGATCATAAGAACCTGGAGTACATCGGAGAGTCCAAACGACTGAACCCCAGGCAGGCCCGCTGGGCCCTTTTCTTCAGCCGTTTCGACTTTGTGGTCACCTATCGCCCAGGTTCCAAGAACGGTAAGGCGGATGCCCTTTCACGCCTCCACACGACTGAGGCCGAGCCAGCAGCGTCGGAACCCATCATTCCTTCCTCTAAGGTTGTGGCCGCCGTACGCTGTCAACTGGAGGAGGAGATTCGACAGGCACAAGGACCGTCACCGGCTCCCTCCGAGACTCCTCAGGGCCTTCTGTTTGTGCCCCCATCCTGTCGCACGAAGGCCTTAGAGTGGGCACACGCCTCCCGATTGGCCGGCCATCCAGGGGTCCGACGCACCCTGGAATTACTCCGGAGACGGTTCTGGTGGCCGAAACTCCGCCAGGATGTGACAGGGTATGTGGCAGCTTGCACGGTGTGCATGGTGGCTAAACCAGATAACCGCAGACCTGCAGGACTCTTACAACCCCTTCCGGTCCCACGTCGCCCCTGGACCCATATCTCCCTTGATTTCATTACGGGGCTTCCCCCGTCACAAGGGAACACCGCCATCCTCGTGGTGGTGGATCGCTTTTCCAAGGCCGCTCGCTTCATTGCCCTGACCAAACTCCCCACGGCCAAACAGACGGCGGAGATTATGGTGAGAGAGGTGGTGCGCTACCACGGACCCCCAGAAGACCTCGTTAGCGACCGAGGTCCCCAGTTCGTGGCACGATTCTGGAAGGCTTTCTGGGGTAACTTGGGAGCTTCAGTCAGTCTGACCTCGGGCTACCACCCCCAGTCCAACGGGCAGACGGAGCGAGTCAACCAGGCACTCGAAATTTACCTCCGGTGCTACACCTCAAAAGACCCCACCAAGTGGAGTCAGAACCTTCTGTGGGCCGAGGTTGCCCACAACCAACAGTGGAGCGCTGCCACGGCTACCTCCCCCTTTGAAATCATGTGGGGATATCCCCCTCACTTGTTCCCCTCCTCCCCAGAGAATGGGGATGTGCCCGCGGCTCGCAGCTCGGTGGCTCGCCTCCGCAACCGCTGGCAGCAGGCTCGTCGGGCCCTGCTCCAGTCACAAAGACAAATGAGGCAACAGGCAGACCGGCGCCGACGACCGGGTTCGACCCTGAAGATTGGCCAGCGAGTCTGGCTGTCCACAAAGGGCCTGGCCCTGAAAGGGGAGACCCGGAAATTGGCCCCACGGTACGTTGGACCGTTCCGGATTCTCCGGAAGATATCCAAGACGGCTTTCCATCTGGAGCTACCACGCTCTATGCGGGTTCACCCCGTTTTCCATCGGTCCGTACTACGCCCAGCCACCTCCTCCCCTCTGTGTCCAGAGCTCCCAGCCCCACCACCACCCAAGTTCATCGCCGGAGGTCTCACCTACACCGTTCACCGGATTATGGATGTACGCAAGGTCGGGAGGTCCACGCAGTACTTGGTGGACTGGAAGGGCTATGGGCCGGAGGAGCGCAGCTGGATCCCCGCCAAGAACATTGTGGACAAATCCCTTATCCAACAGTTTCGGGCCTCTTCCCTTGGGCCGTCAGGAGTCGCCCCTCGGAGGGGGGGTTCTGTCACATCCGCGCACGGTCGCCAGTCCTCTAGAGGGCGACACTCATCCTAGAGCACATAGCACTAACCTTTTCTTCTACACTGGGCTACACCTGCGGTGATCACCACTTCCTACTTAAGCACTGGGTGCCCTTCCCTCTTCACTCTGTCATGGAGTTTCGTGAGTACACTTTCTCTTGTTCCTTCTTCTCTCAGGAAGACTTTGTTTGTGGGTCTTGACCCCGTTTGTGTAATGCTAATGTTATCGCGGGTTAGCTTAGCATAAGCTAACCGCGACAGCCATTGACTATCACTAGTGTTGTGCATCTACGCCGAAGGGAATACTTCTTTCTTGTGGATCATACTTTCTCTTGTGGATTACCTCATATGGATTACCTTCTGTTGGACTAACCATTCTACTGTGGAATGTACCGTTGTTAAGTGAGACTGTTAGGCTATGAACTTTGCTAACCTAGCAGTGTTTGCTACTGTGTAGATCTGGCTAACTAGCCTACTGTGAATAAACTCTTTTGTTGCACTTGACCTGCAATCTGCGTGTGTGTCTGAAAACCCCGGCCTGATACATCATACATTCATAGACTAACATTTAGTTTAAAAATAGTAAAAGATGATGATCAACGAATAAGTAAAGGTGGCTGGAATGTTTGACATCAGATTTGCTTCTTTTACAATAAACAAAATATTACTACATTATATTTTGTCATTCATTCCTTTCAGGTTTCAGGTGGATGTTTGAGTTCCTTGGACACTCCACCTCAGTCCCGTTGTCATGGCGACTGGAGGCTCTTCTACACAGGGTGTGTATAAAAAATAAATAGAGTAAAACCAATGTTCATGGTTGTAACCAAGTAGGTTATTATTGTAATAAAGGCTATTCTTATTTTATGAAGATGTTTAGTTTACAAATAATATATTAATTTATTTCCATACATTTTCCAAATTAATATTTGTTTAACAGATGACCAGCGGGTTGTGCTTTTGGGAAAGATAGGAGCTGGGAACAGCTCTTTAGCCAACAGAATCCTGGCCCGTGAGATTATCAAGACAGAAGAAACTAGACTCTGTAGGAGGAAACAGGGAGAACATGCTGGAAGGAAACTCATTGTGGTGGACACACCAGGCTGGGACAGGGTGTCTGTGCAACGTACACCTGAAAGGATCAAACAAGAGATCATACGAAGTGTCACCCTTTGCCTACCGGGACCTCATGCACTGCTCCTGGTACTTCCCATATCAATGCATGACCAACCTACCTCAATAAATGAGATTAAAACAGCCATCGATCATGTAGCACTGCTGTCCCACAGGGCCTGGAGACACACAATAGTGTTGTTTTTCTGTCAAGATAAGATGGACACGTCTGCCATTGATCAGCAAGTGCAGGGTGCCAAGAAGCTCATTGACAAATGTGAAGGGAGGTACTTCATCTTCCAGAATGAATCAGATGTAACGGCGCTACTGCAGAAGATCGAGGATATGGTGGAAGAGAATCATGGAGATTTCTTGATGCCCCAAGTCTACTATGAGGAATTTGAGAAGAGAATGCCAAGTGGGACTGCAGAGCAAACTGAGACGTATGAGAAGAGAGAGGAGGAGCTCAAGCAACAGCACAGAAGAGAATGTGAGAAGATGGAACTGGATTTTAGAGAACAACTTGCGAAACTGGAGCAGGAAATGAATTACTATAAAACAGGGGGAATAATGAAGAGGAGGAGAAGCAGTGAATTCTTACCTCCAAACAGTGAGTTAAATGTCTTTTCTCTAAATATTGAATAGTGATATAATGGATTTTGTTGTGTCAATCGTAATTAAAATCTTCTTGAAGTCCATAGCATGGACCCTGGTCTCACAGGAACAGACACGTGTATACATGTTTTGTCTGGGCATGAAGAACCAGTATGAGGAAGTTTGGCTGAAAATGCATTGGCACAATTATTCATTTGGAACAATTTGAAATTCTAACCCGATCAAATGTTCGCAAAACTTCAGTGTGATTCCAATCATCCACATGGATTCATACATTTGTTGGATGAACTAATGATGAATTGTGTAATTGATTTAACCATTTCTCTTTCTTACAGTGGCATTTGAGAAGAGAATGCCAAGTGGGCTTGCAGAGCAAACTGAGACGTATGAGCAGAGAGTGGAGAAACTCAAGCAACACTACAGAAGAAAATGTGAGAAGATGGAACTGGATTTCAGAGAACAACTTGGGAAACTGGAGCAGGAAATAAATGACTATACAACAGGGGGAATAATGAAGAGGAGGAGAAGCAGTGAATTCTTACCTCCAAACAGTGAGTGAAATGTCTTTTCTCTAAATAGTGAATAGTGATATAATGGATTTTGTTGTGTCAATCATGATTAAAATCTTCTTGAAGTCCATAGCATGGACCCTGGTCTCACAGGAACAGACACGTGTCTAAATTGTATGTCTGGGCATGAAGAACCAGTATGAGGAAGTTTGGCTGAAATTGCATTGGAACAATTGTTCATTTGGAAAAAAATTGACATTTCTACACTAATCTAATGCTTGCAAAACTTCAGTGTGGTTCCAATCATCCACATGGATTTATACATTTGTTGGATGAATTAATGATGAATTGTGTAATATCTGGAACCATTTCTCTTTCTTACAGTGGCTGGGACTAGCCAGGATGGAGTTGCAGTCCAGCATCTGGCGTTGAATGTGCCATTTTGGATCGTAATGATGGGCTTCTTCGGATTTCTGGTAGGGGCAATTGTTGGGGCAACTGATGGGGTACAAGGATCGGCTGTTGGTGTGATTTCTGGAAGCATATTTGGTGTCTTGTTGGCCATATTATACATCAGACTAACCAGGTTTGTGTTAGGCAGTGGGAGTAGCTTTTGTCGTTGAAGGTGGAGACCAGCATTCTTTACGGAGTGATTCATCTTGTTCTTGTTGACAGAATCTCAATGAGCACGCTTAGGTTGAAGAAGGGACCGGAGAGTTGAAGTCAGGTTTCTGGAGTTTATTTCGGCGTGGAGACCCCTCTCAGCTGGTGCTTAGAGAAAGGCCTACCTGATAGCAGAATGTGGCATTTACACATTTCAGTCAGGTAGAATACAATAGGGGAGGGGATGACCACACCTATACGTGAGAGGAAGGGGGAGACAGTGGGGTGAGTGGTTCACCTATGGGGGGAGAGGGTGATACCAGGGTACAAAGGATTTTAGCAGGGAGGGGGGAGGCTATCTGGGGGGGAGGGGTTCACATGCCACTTGTTCAGGTCTCAGTGAGACAGACAGAGTACACATTTCAGTCAGGTAGAATACAATAGGGGAGGGGATGACCATTCAAAATGAGTTACAGATACAAAAAATAAGGAGTTAATGTCTTACAACAACAGAATAGCAATATTTCCAGTTCCATCATTGTCAAACAGCTGAAAAACGTAAAAAGCAGTAGGTCTAACTGCTAATGGACTTAACCTTTCCATATATAAAGCCATAAATGGAAGACTTTTTATGTCTGCAAGTCATGCAAAAAGTGCTGAAAGTGTGATGAATCTGTACACTACAAACCGCCACTAGTCAACCTTTTTTATTCTGTGTTTTCACCTAATTTGGAGTGCCAGCTCTTCATTCTGATCCTTCTCCATTGTTTGTCTGAGCCCTTGCGCCTCCATTTTGTACTCAACCTGTTATAAGACGCAGATTTATTTAATGTCAAATGGAAGACCATATCCCAATATCCACCAGTTGACATAACATCGTTTATAAAACATATTACACTGTATTGACCCAAGGGCTGCTCAAGGTTGGTGTTTTTAAATCAATGTAATAGTGCCCCTACTGCAAACACCATATGATGTGAGGCAGTAGCAAACCAGCCTTTAAAAGGGAACCTCAATAAGTGTTTTATTTTTATATTGGTTTTGATTCATACTTTTATACATGTTACAGTATGAATCAAAACATGCTGCAGTTATAATCTCAAACTCATAATGTTTTGTTAAATGAAAAAGACATTTTTGCAAACTTTGTTAAAAAATAAGGGGCATGAGAAGAACTGTACAAGCAGTGTAACATGCACTGTAATATTCATCATGCTTTATGTGTTACATAATCATAATTGTATTGTAATTGTTGTACAATTATTGTAATTTTATAATTCCAGATGTATATTATTCTTTATTAATAAAGACTGCTTACTACACTTTTAATTTCTATGATGTTTGAAATTACTCTCATGTCTTTGCCAGGCTTTTGCCTAATTCCTACATTATCCTTGAGAGGGTGTCTCATGACAGATCAACAGTGGATTTTTATAATACTTCCCCATTTTCTTCTGAAGTGAGTCAGAACCAGCTCTGCACATTGTTCTCCTGTGTTTTAACCCATTCTTTTTAGCAAAATTTATACAAAACATCTAGGTTGATGGGATGGCGGTCCTGGACTGTAGTGCCACAGATTCTCAGTAGGATTCTGATCAGGGCTTTGACGAAGGTGTAGAGTAGGTGGTGTTGGTATATGTGTATGTAATGTGTCTTGATTTTCAAGCTCTCAAGAATGTCTTCTGGGCTTTTGTCATGTATGTTACACCTACTTGGGCCTTAAGACCAACCAGCATTCTAAATGGAAGTGCTTTGTGTCGACTATATTGATTCACTTACACCATTTCTGTGAGCCTGAATACAGGAGGACCTGTAAATTATAAATCACCAGATATACCAGATTCTAAATAGAGAATCCTGGGCATTATGCACCATTAAGTTCATCTGACCTTTATCGGAGGCTAATTATGAGCAACACAGTATGTATACTTTAACAGAGAAACATTTTGAGTCTTTGTGCAACATTTCATTTATTACTGCTGTATAGGGGTGTCCAATCCAGCATGGTAATGCAAGCTGTACATGAGTTCTGTACAATAATTGGATTTCATTTTTTGACTCAGAGACCAGTGCTGAACACTGATGCATAGTTGAACATTTCAATGTCTCAGTTAAATTCCTGAACTATTTTCACATACAATATAGTGTAGCCAACCAGAAAGAAACTCAAACTCCTTGATTATTTTCATATTCAAATGCCTACAAATGAAAAATAAATAAATGTAAAGTAAGACCGTTCAGATTTACTAAAGAATACCTGGATCAGTTCATCTAGATGTGTCTGTAGTAAATAAATACAACTGAGAATCTGTGTTGGTGGTCTATGTTTTCTCCATTTACATTTACATGTCTGATGGAGATAATTTCCCAACACTGTTAATGACTTATTTTACTTATATTATTAATCAAGTGCCTTGTATTATTAATTAACTTATATGAATCATGTACTTATGTAAGCAGGAACATGGCTTTTCTGTGTTTCTGTGTGTGTGTAACTTAGATTATTAGGTGCCACTTAGTCTGCATATGTACAAGAGCATGTTTAGACCAAAGGTGATAAGAAGGGAACTGTGCTTCTTCCGACCTTGTGCAAAACTTCCATCCTTGCCTCGGACATCAGAAATCCACCACGTGGTTATCCCTGCTGAACGCTCAACTGCTGTCTATATAAACCTTGTGCGATGTGTTTATCATTGCTTCACTTTCAGCCTTGTGCTGGGAGTGAGCCCGATTGCAATTGTTGTTTGTGTAATAAATATACTTATATGCAGCTCCAGAGTCCTGAGGTAACTAGGGAGAATTTTCACCTAACAATGTCTAACTCTCTTTTCTATAGTAACTCTCATTCACTGCTGATTCAAAGCCAAATGTCTGACGCTGTGTAACTAGTTTGACCAGTTATATCGGCGCCTGGATTAGGTGCCTAACCCTAACTTCTGTGTGTCCATTTAAGAAAAGTCACTAAACCAGTCACACTTATTCAGTAGCCATCTCATGATTTACAGGAAGTCAATGTATTTATCGAACTGCAACTTCAAGGTAAGTCGCAAATGGCAAGCTTTTAATCCTGTTCCTAGTTTTAATGGTAGTGAATCCTTAATTCCAGTTCTTGGAGATCCTTCTATGTATTGCTTCCGTATCTTCACTTGCTCTTAATAGCTTTGACCAAAATCGTTGCCCAACAATATTTCTCAGCAACCAAAGGTAAATGTCAAACAAGCGGTGCTGTTATGTGTTGCATATCTGTTTCATGTTGTGCACTTCCATGCAAATGAATGATTAATTGGTTTACTGATTATATGTATCATTATTATCACTATCAGTTTTATCATTGCTACCATCATCATTTTTAAGGTGAATTGATTTACTGGTAAACCTATCCATCCTTTTCACGTTCTTTTTTCTCTGTGTTAACACAGATTGCACATTGAAAGAAAATAAACTACTAGGAATTGTAGGCTTCTAAAATACTAAAAGCTTGCCGGTGCCATCACGTCAGTGTTGCCCTTATGTAACCCTAGTACTGACACATTCCAGCCAAGAGAGGTTCTGTATTACCATTAATTTCTGTTGGAGGCAGGCGATCCAATCAGATTGTTTGTTGTTGTCTCTGACAGCAGGACTATGGCGTCGTTCGGTGGTTTAATTTGCTAAAAAGAAAATCTTGGAGGGCCCTGTAAGGGGTTGTTGTTCCTGATACATTAGATATGTAATCATGTGCTTACCTTAACAGAATGCCAGTTCTGATATAAAGACAAGTGACTGGCTTGTCTATTAGCTGGCTAGCTTGCTAACTATCTTGCTAGTTTACACTATTTCCACATGCCACGACACGCCCACTCAAAGCGAAGAGTGTTGCGCTAGTTGGCGTTTATCAGTACGGTTACAGTTTAATCTATTTACTTCTGTCACATCATGTGTGTGATGCAATGTTGTTACATTTCATAATCATGTTCTACAAATTCCTCCAAAAGGATTGCCACAGTTGATATAATAAAAAGGTTAAATAAAGGCACATCATACATTCATAGACTAACATTTGGTTTCAAAATAGTGATGATGATGATCAATGAATAAGTAGAGGTGGCTGGATTGTTTAACATCAGATTTTCTTCTTTCACAATAATCAAAATATTACTTAATTATGTTTTGTCCTTCATTGCTTTCAGGTTTCAGGTGGATTTTTTAGTTCCTTGGACACTCCACCTCAGTCCCGTGGTCATGGCGACTGGAGGCTCTTCTTCACAGGGTTTGTATCTAAAAGAAATAAAATATAACATATATTTATGGTTGGATTCATTTTTATTTTCAGTTCCGCGCCCTCGCACTCATAGCCAGAGTTAGACTCTGTTGTGTGTTAGCTCTTTAGTTTGTGTCCCCAGATATAGTCTGTGTGTTTGTTTAGTATCCCCTGT
Source organism: Clupea harengus (assembly GCF_900700415.2). Lineage (NCBI taxonomy): Eukaryota > Metazoa > Chordata > Actinopteri > Clupeiformes > Clupeidae > Clupea > Clupea harengus. Next base: position 7,295,531 of record NC_045177.1, read on the forward strand.
TAGTTTGTTAATTACTCCCCGTTTGTGTTCCCCAGCGTTTGACGCTGGGATCTCAGTTTTGCTCGTTACCCACTGTTTGTCTGTTCCCGTGTTAGACACCGTGTATCTTAGTTTCGCTTTACTGTTGCCTATTAAGTTAGACGTTATATTGTTTACATTCCTGAGTTCAGTTAATCTCTTAGTTAGTTGTAGTTTCTTATTTTCGTGTTCTCCTGTGTTTTGTGTAATTCCAGAGTGTGACTCTGTGTAGTTTAGTTCTGTCTTTTCTAGTCCTGTCTTTAGGTTAGTCTTCTCTACTTCTAAGTTTTTCCCTAGTGTTTTAACACACCCTGTTCGTGTCCTATTCCCCTGTTCCCTGGCTGAATTCCACAATAAACCCTGTTTCTTCGCTACACCTCCATCTGTGTTCTGACATCCCCTGACACTCACGAGGAAGGGCGAAACCCATGTTTCTCAGAGTAAACCACGCGTTTAGCCAATTTGGTGGAAAACCTCTGAGACGTTTGGGACCAAATTCCCTTCCGATGTTATGTAAAAATAACCATCCTGTTCTCAGTCATGAGAGCATCCAGGTATAAACAGAAGTAATAAGTAAATGTACATGGTAACCATCCGGAAAGTGAAATTAAAACAGTGAGAACAAGGAACAAGCTTAATGACACATGATGACTATAAAGATGAACAAAAACAAAATGAGTGTTCAGATTAAACAATTGTCTCATCCAGTTTTCCAGAAATGTGTTCAACATTCTGAAAAAATGTCCTTTCTGGGTACTGATGATACCAAGTGTAACATGACTTGGAATCAATAGGAATGCGGGTTGACTGTTGACACACTTGAGTGTGTGTTTGTGTGTGTGTTCACAATGTTGACACACGTGAGTGTGTGTGTTTGCGTGTGTGTGTGTATGTGGGGTGATGCTTGGCTTGTTTCAGTTCTTCGCCTCCTGTGGTCTTCTCCGTGTATTGTGTGTAGTGCTTTGTCTACACTAAAGGCCAGGGTAGACTGTCTGGGCCTTAAAGATCATTGCTTCACATGGGGTTATTCTGCCCTCGGCAATTTCCTAACATGCTAAGATATGCCTTTCTCATTTGAGGTGTTTCATCAAAGCTCCTTGGGAGGGGGTGGGGCAGCCGTTCCAGTTGTTGCTGCATTTCCAGGCCTCAGGCAAAGCTGTGTTGATGTGTCGTTGTGTCGATGGCTGATGGCGCAGTTTGAAATTGTAATGGTCCTGCTCCTCCCTCCTTTGACACCGTGGCGATGAGCTAGAAGCCTATTCATCCAGTTGTTGGGTGTTCTCCAACTTCCTGAAATCTGAAAAGAGATCTTCGAGAAATAGTTAATCCTGGGCAACAGGTTTTATCTGTGACCAAAATAAGCCCAATGGTGTCGGCCATATCCATAAAACAGGAAGCAAAATGTTTCTGTTAGCATAATCAACACATCAGATCCTTTGACAGAAATGGAAAGCTTTTAAAACTTTCTAATTCAAACAGTTTCCCCTAAAAGAAATAGTCAGTGGTCAAATGTATTCTCAGTTAGTCAGTGAAACAGAGACTAAGGCAGATTGGAAACATTTGTCGTAACATAAAATAGTGTAAGCAATGTCATTAAATAAGACACAAAGGACATTCAATCCCACATATGAGAGCTTGGAAGCTATCACAATTGACTGGATGACATCCATAAGTGGCAACTGAAAAGTATATAAGGCAGGGTAAAGCAAGACATTGTCAGACTTAAATCACACAGAAATGGAATGCTTTTTTACACTTTTCCAATTCAAACAATTTGTCCTTTAAAAACAAAGTCAGTGGTCAAATGTATGTCATTAACTGAACTGCAGACATGGCATATGACCAGGCGTAATTCGTCAGGTGAAATTTCGTCTTGGGAGGGTGGTCAGAAAAGTAAACAACAATCAATTGTTTATGTTGACAGCAACTCATGTTCTACAGAAACACCATATAATTCATATCAGCATGCTAACGTTATATGTAACTTATTAGCAGCTAGCTAGCTACTAGGTGTTCTAATAGATTTTTAGTTAAAGTGTTAGCAGCAAGCTAACAATAATGGTCGAGAGCTTCAGTTAAGAACTACAATATTCTGTTTGCCCTGACAGCATTCCTGTAGCATATAAACAACAAACCGAGTCGATGTAGACATATAAAAAGTCGTATAGAAACTTTTATTCACATAAAATATTTCCCAAAACTCCGCCATCTCGGTTCGATTTTTCTGATTACTCCCGCCCCTCTGAACAACGTAGGCTTCCAAATCACACACACGCCAAACTGATTGGCTCTCTGGTGGTTTGCATTTGCATAAAGTTAAAGAAACTCTAACTTTGAATCAGCAGAGGCGTATTCTTCGCTGTGACAGGCAAACAGCCGGAACCTCGTCTTCCATTCAAACCCAATGAGAGTGAGACGAATTACGCCTGGTCATATGCCCTGTCTGAACGTGTCGTAAGTCAGTGAAACAGTCCTGTATGTCCATTCATACAGCCGGCCGGCACACACACACAGACACACACGCACTCATTCGCTTGTCCAGGAGACAAGGCAGATTTGATTTGGTGTCCATGCCTAAACAAAGGCAACAAGATGTTTTAGTTACAGAATTATCTCATTAAGTCATTTTTCATCCAGATTCCAGTGGCCCTTTAATGCCAAACCTTTTTTGAGCATTTCCCTTTTTTAATTTTTTTTTTTTTTTTTTGTTCTTCTTGATAAATTCAGCGCCCATGGATCATTTGGTAAAATTCAGATTTCTTTCAAGAAAAAATTCAGCCCTGCATGTTTTGAGAAAGCACATTCTGGAGTTATCATCTTATTAAGATATGCATTAGTAGTAGGATAAGCCTTTTGTAGATCCTGCAACTGATTCACTTTTTACAAGAGAATGCCGTTATCTGTTGTTCTAATTTGCAATTCACTCTGAAGCTCAGCTCCTCCCCCTTTTTGATCTAACAGCAGTCATCTGCTGCTGTAAGATCATTACCCAATTTTACATATGGTTTCCGAAAAAGGTATCTTATTTTCCAATCTAGCTCAAACTAGAATATATACATGTTCCTTAAACACATACAATCAAGACGAAGACTCTGTTCCGTAAACATATGCTTACAATTACTCGTAATTGTAACACAACATACAATGATTTTATCTCGGAATAATGTGGGAATATCGCTTTCTCTTCTTGTCAGATTTAACTTTTTCATATCATTTCTTATAATGGCCATAGCAATCATTGCAAAGGACTGGTCTCCACAATTTAACCTAAACAATTTACAAATGAACTTAGAACTATTTACTGAATTCAAATTCTAAAGCTGAAAATCCTCTTTCTAACACCTGTAATGACCACAAGCACTTATATTCTCTTGGGATTAAATATCCAAGCAGCAAGTAACCCGAGTAGAGCAAATGTCCAACAACAGCTCAGTCCGCCTTGGACCAAATGCCCGAATAGAGCTCACTCATAGAGCCCGCATAGACTCTGATAAGACCCGGATAGAGTGTTTTGCAGAAAAGAGAGTTACTCCAATTTTCGGACAAAACACCCGAAATAGAGCTTTCAAAGAAGCCCGAGTTGTCTATTTCTACACAGGGGTTTGCCTGTTATAATATGTCTAGAGTCTACTGCCTATATTTCCCAAGATCAGATAAGCACTATAATTAAAAAAGTACTTACCAGAATGCTCTGCCAACCGGGCTGATGAGGAATCTTACAGCAACTAAATCCAAGAAATGTATCTTGCGGTGGAACCTCCATTATTGATAGTAATTTTTAAACCATATATTTGCTGGAGACAGTCTGAGTTATGATTAGTTCAGGAAACAGGTTTAAACTTGTACAATGGTGCGCACCAAGGGAGACAGACTCAACAGAGAGAAGTTTACTCAACAGAGCTTCACCTAAGAATATTTTTCTAATCAGACATTGTAACTTTTCACTTATATGCCCTCTGAGTATAAGGGGTGTCACCCCATAAATTCCATTTCTTCATGATTATGTATCAGATTATTATCTTGAGTTAGCCCAATGGGCACCAGTGGAGGTGCAGCAGGCCTAGAGCCTAGCAGGTTAAGAACTCCAGCTGTGAGATTTAAGATCTCAGACGCCCTGTATTCATGAGGCTCAGGGCCATCAAGGACATATTGACTTGACCAAGAGGAGGGGAGGGTGAGAACTCTTTCACACCTCTCTCAGGTCAGGTCCAGGTCCAGAATACACACCAGAAGTTTTACAAAAGTCCAAATAATAGCAACAATTACAACTAGATATAAGATGCATTGAATTATTGAATATTGTACATTATTAACTCTGAACCTTAATTTCAGATTCCTTCAGAACCAAATAGGTTATTATTGTAAAATTCATATTTGTTTTACAGATGACCAGAGGGTTGTGCTTTTGGGAAAGATAGGACCTGGGAAGAGCTCCTTGGCCAACAGAATCCTGGGCCGTGAGATTTTCAAGACAGAAGAAATTGGACTCTGTAGGAGGAAACAGGGAGAACATGCTGGAAGGAAACTCACTGTGGTGGACACACCAGGCTGGGACAGGACGTCTGTGTTACGTACACCTAAAATGATCAAACAAGAGATCATACAAAGTGCCACCCTTTGCCTACCAGGACCTCATGCACTGCTCCTGGTATTTCCCATATCAATGGATGACCAACCTCCCTCAGCAAATGAGATTAAATCAGCCTCCCATCATGTAGCACTGCTGTCCCACAGGGCCTGGAGACACACAATAGTGCTGTTTGTCTGCAAGGATGAGATGGACACGACTGCCATTGATCAGCAAGTGCAGGGTGCCAAGAAGCTCATTGACAAATGTGAAGGGAGGTACTTCATCCTCCAGAATGACTCAGATGTAACGGCGCTACTGCAGAAGATAGAGGATATGGTGGAAGAGAATCGTGGAGATTTCTTGATGCCCCAAGTCTCCTATGAGGAATTTGAGAAGAGAATGCCAAGTGGGACTGCAGAACAAATTGAGATGTATGCGAAGAGAGAGGAGGAGCTCAAGCAGCAGTACAGAAGAATATCTGAGAAGATGGACCTGTATTTGAGAGAAAAACATATGAAACTGCAGCTGCAGGTAATGAATAAGTATAAAAGAAAGAGATCAGTGAAGAGGAGGAAGAGCATTGAATTCTTACCTCCAAACAGTGAGTGAAATGTCTTTTCTCTAAATAGGGAATAGTGATGTAATGGATTTTTTTTGTGTCGATCCTGATTTAAATCTTCTTGAAGTCCATAGCATGGGCCCTGGTCTCACTGGAACAGACATGTGTCTACATTTTATGTCTGGGCATGAGGAACCAGTATGAGGAAGTTTGGCTGAAATTGCATTGGAACATTTGTTAATTTGGAACAATTTGACATTTCTAAACCAATCTAATGCTTGCAAAACTTAAGTGTGGTTCCAATCATCCACATGGATTTATACATTTGTTGGATGAATTAATGATGAATTGTGTACTTGTTCTAACCATTTCTCTTTCTTACAGTGGCTGAGACTACTAGCCAGGGTGGAGCTGCAGTCCAGCAACTGTTGAATGAGTTATTTGTGATCGTAATGATGGCCTTCTTCGGAGCACTTGGGGCAATTCTGGGGGCAACTGCTGGGGTAAAAGGATTGGCTGTTGGTGTGCTATATGGAAGTACGATTGGTGTCTTGCTGGCCATATTATATCATATCAACAAAACCAGGTTTGTGTAAGGCAGTAAGGTAGCTTTTGTCGTTAAAGGTGGAGACCAACATTCATTCTGTACGGAGTGATTCATCTTGTTCTTCTTAAACAGCTGAAAAACGTAAAAAGCAGTAGCTCTAACTGCTAATGGACTTAACATTTCCATATATAAAGTCATAAATGGAAGACTTTTAATATCTGCAAGTCATGCAAAAAAGTGCTGAAAGTGCGATGAATCTGTACACTACAAACTGACTGTTTTACTTATGATAGTTCTGATATAAAGACAAGTGACTGGCTTGTCTACTAGCTGTCTAGCTTGCTAACTATCTTGCTAGTTTACACTATTTCCACACGACACGCCCACTCAAAGCGAAGAGAGCGCTTCGCTAGCTGGCATGTATCAGTACGGTTACAGTATAATCTATTTCCTTCATGTATGTGATGCAATGTTGCTAAATGAGATGTATGACAACAGAGAGGAGGAGCTCAAGCAGCTGTACATAAGTGAATCTGAGAAGATGGAACTGGATATCATAGAGGAACTTGAGAAACTGGATCAGGAAATAAATGACTATAAAACAGGGGGAACAATGAGGAGGAGTGACAGCAAAGAATTCTTACCTCCAAACAGTGAGTGAAAAGTCTTTTCTCTAAATAGTGAATAGTGATATAATGGATTTGTGTCGATCCTGATTTAAATCTACTTGAAGTCCATAGCATGGGCCCTGGTCTCACAGGAACAGACAATTGTTAATTTCGAATAATTTGAATTTTTAAACCAATTTAATACTTGCAAAAACTTAAGTGTAATTCAAATCACTCACATGGATTTATACATTTGTTGGATGAATTAATGATGACTCGTTTAATTGTTTTAATCATTTCTCTTTCTTACAGTGGCTGAGACTAGCCAGGGTGGAGCTGCAGTCCAGGATCAGGATTCTGTTAAAGAGACGGGTGCAGAAAATGAGGCATCTAAGAAGAGAATGCCAAGTTGGACTGCAGAGCAAATTAAGATGTATAAGAAGATAGAGGAGGAGCTCGAGCAGCAGTACAAAAGAGAATGTGAGAATATGGAACTGGATTTCAAAGAACAACTTGGGAAACTGGAGCAGGAAATAAATATCTGTACAACATGGGGAACAATGAGGAAGAGGAGGAGCAATCAATTCTTACCTCCAAACAGTGAGTTCAAAGTCTTTTCTCTAAATAGTGAATAATGATATAATGTGTCGATCCTGATTTAAATCTTCTTGAAGTCCATAGCATGGGCCCTGGTCTCACAGGAACAGACACGTGTTTATATTTTATATCTGGGCATGAGGAGCCAGTATGAGGAAGTTTGGCTGAAATTGCATTGGAACACTTGTTCATTTGTTGGATGAATTAATGATGACTTGTGTAATTGATTTAACCATTTCTCTCTCTTACAGTGGCTGAGACTAGCCAGGGTGGAGCTGCAGTCCAGCATCAGGATTCTGTTAAAGAGATGGGTGCAGAATCTGATAAGAGAATGCCACATGGGATTTTAGAGCAAATTGAGATGTTTGAGAAGGTAGTGGAGGAGCTCAAGCAGCAAAAAACAGAATGGGAGAAGATGAAACTGGATTTCAGAGAACAACTTGGCAAACTGAAGCAGGAGATAAATGGCAGGGGAACAATGAAGATCTTTGTGATCGTAATGATGGCCTTCTTCGGAATTCTTGTAGCGGCAATTGTGGGGGCAACGGATGGAGTAGAATCAGCTGTTGGTGTGATAATTGGAAGTACGATTGGTGTCTTGTTGGCCGTATTATACATCAGAGCAACCAGGTTTGGGTAAGGCAGTGGGAGAGTAGCTTTTGTCGTTGAAGGTGGAGACCAAACATCTGTACGGAGTGATTTATCTCGTTCTTCTAAATCAGCTGAAAAACCTAAAAAGCAGTAGGTCTAACTGCTGATGGACTGAACATTTCCATTCCATAAGTCAACAATGGAAGACTTTTAATGTCTGTATGTCATGCAAGTGCTCAAAGTGCAATGAATCTGTACATTACAAATGTCCACTAGTCAGCCTTTTTTTCTGTGTTTTTGACCTAATTTGGAGAGCAGGGTCTTCATTCTGATCCTTCTCCCTTGCACCTCCATTTTGTACCAATATCCACCAGTTGACACAACATTTTGTATAAAATAAATTGCATTGTATTGGATGCTCAAGGTTGTTGTTTTTCGTAAAGCAATGTAATAGTGCCCCTACTGCAAACACCATATGATCTGAGGCAGTAGCAAACCAGCCTTTTAAAGGGAGCCTCAATAAATGTTTTATTTTTCAATGTTCTATCCGTCAATGAACACTGTCATGTTACAATATGAATCAAAATATGCTGCAGTTATCATCTCAAACTTATCGAGCTCTGGGTTTTGTTAAGTGGAAGTGACATATTTTTTACAAACTTTGAAGAACTGTAAAAGCATAATATTTATCATGCTGTAAGTGTTACATTATCATCATTGTGTTGTAATTGTTGTGCAATTATTGTAATTATAAAATTACAGATGTATATTATTCTTTATCAATAAAGACTGCATTCTACACTTTTAATTTCTATGATGTTTGAATTTACTCTCATGTCCTTGCCAGGCTTTTGCTTAATTCCTGTGCTTAATGCCAAATCAACAGTGGATTTGGAGGGTGGGTTTTTATAATACAACCCCAAAAAGTTGGGACTGTATGGAAAATGCAAATAAAAAAAAGAAAGCAGTGATTTATACATTTTTGTTTTGTCTGGTTAACTTCATTTGATTTGTAAACACACATCCATTCCTGCCATTCAGGCCTGCAACACATTCCAAAAAAAGTTGGGACAAATAATTGAAATGTTTAAAAACATCTCTCGATCATTTTCTGAAGTTTCTTCTGAAATGTTTCGTACAGACTTTGTAAAAACAACGTAAGGAAAAGACCTCTGCCACATTAATGCACGCTTGAAAATGTGTTCATAAGTAGCAGAAGTGTTCTGAGCTGTTGTCGCTACACGATGGTAGTCCTTTGGGGGATAGTAGTCCCTCACATTGCGCATGCTCAGACACAAACGGTTTATGGCATAAGGCTCAACATAATCGCGCATGCTCAGACAACAAAACGGTTTACAGCATAAGGCTCAACATCAACATATCTGGCTTGTCTTAACCCATAATGTAGTTTTATTTAACGTAATATTTAATAATGTTGTAAACGGTTTAAACGTCAACATATGGGGCTTGTCTTAACGCATAATGTGGGTATATTTAATGTTATATTTAATTATGTTGTAAACGGCTAACAGCATAAGGCTCTACGCCAACATATGAAACGAAACTGGGGAGAGACTTTTTGATCCTCTACCTCATCTGTTTTGTCCACTGTGACAACATCTTCTTTGTATTTAAATAAATGGTCATGTTTTCAAAAAACTGGCTTTCGTCGCTTTTCTCCATGATTGAAAACGGATCTGTCGTTGTGACGCATGCGCGGCTCCGCTGTCGACAGTGTCGCAAAATGACGCATGCGCAATGTGAGGGACTACGATCCCCCAAAGGACTACCATCGTGTAGCGACAGCTGTGCTCCCCCGGAAGAGCTTTCTTAAATTGAAGCGCCTTCATGTGCACCTGGATTTGCATACATTCACGCCCCGCCAGCTCCTTATAAGGGCACGCAACAGCAGTGATGTGTGCAGTCGGAATTGACCGAGTACACGCGAAAGCAATTCGGAAACGAGTTTTTGTCAAAGCGGAAAGCGACCAACAGTAGAGTAAACGCAGATCTAACTTCACCGTTGCAGAGGTGGAGATACTGTTGCAGGATGGAGATGTGTCCATTCTATTCCACTATGGCTATATCAACGCGATTGAGTTTAGTGCTTATTTATTTATTCACTTACATTTGCAGTGTTCGTGTAGTCCTTTTATTTATTTTATCACGATGCCTCGTAGAATCATGACTATAAATGTGAAACATAATTGTTAATGATACAAATATTCTCGTATTTATTATTATTATAATTATTTAAATTCGAGGATGTCTGTAGAGTTGATGTGAACGCAATCACCAACGATTTCCAAACGAATTCAGCCGTTAACACTTCAAACACGGAGAGTTTTCTTAAATGCAATTCCCTAAAAAAAACAAAAAAGAGTTTTTTTAAGGAATCGCATTTGAGACAACTCTGGCCAATTTACGACTGCTATTTCGCGTTCTGAAAGTCTTCTGAAGTTTAGAAGAAATCCCAGATGAGAAAACTTTCATGAATGGCAAATGTTTTCCTAAATCCACCGGAAGAGGAGTTCAGAAGACATTCCTTCTTAAATTCTTCTCAACTGCATTTGAGAATGAGGCCCAATGTTTCTCAAAGAAAGATAGTAAGGGATTTGGATATTTCACCCTGGGCTCAGGATTACTTTGGCAAACCTTTGTCAAGCACTACAATATGTAGTTACATCCACAAATGCCTGTTCAAACTTTACTGTGCTTTACTCTGGGCTTAAATACTTTTCTAGTAATAGCAATTTGAAAATGGCTCTTCAGAAAACGCTGCTCAAAAAGCGTCTTAAGTATTGGCACCCCGTCCCCCCTAAAACATCCTATTGTGACAAAACTATTGAGAGTAGAGAGCTAATATTTGGGACTATTCATATTAAGAAGTGTATGAACGACCTTGAAGTTTTTCAGCCAAATCTAAGACGGTCGAGTGCGAAATTTTCCTTAAATTGTCACGTTTGGCGTGGAATGACCCAAATGCTTTACTGTCCCAACTTTGTTTTAAGTCTTTATTTAAAAAAATAAATAAAAGAGAATTGACAAATCACAGTTTTCAGTTAACTTTTTCTGATTTGGGGTTGTGCTTCCCTCATCACATTTTCTGGTTTACAAAAGATACTAACACTTATTTTTTAAATCAGTATTGTCATTGTGGACACTTATGATGTAGAATATTTCTTAGGGCTAAAATAGGTATTTGTCTTCCAAAATTTAAAGTGAATAAATTAAAGACTAAGGGCCTCATTTACTAACATTGCGACCGCAGCTTAATCTGCGCTTTTGCCAAACCGCATATACCGCACGGTATTTTTCCGTGGTATTTAGAACCTCGTCGTAATCAGCGCCTAACACCGCCCATTAGTGTTATTTAGCGCTCCGCTAAAATAGGGAAGAAAGAGCCTGCGTGTTCCTGCCACCATGGATGATGAATTAGAATTAGAGCTTTTGGTTCACGAGGTTACAGCAAACTAACCCGGGTAAATATAGAAACTCATAAATATTTCTCCGTTTAGCCCTTCCGTCCACACTAAAAGTTGTGATCACTTTGAATTCAAGACTGTCTTTTATTGGTGAGCTGATTTGGGGAAATTAATCTTTTCAGCGAACATTGAGTTTCTGGGTTGCTATGGTTACCCCCAGGGTGCCTGTGCAGTTTCATATTAACAAGTTTATGTTCACAAGTTCATATTCACACATATTAGTTAATCACACACAGGCAACGGCAAACTGTTAAGATGGTTCCCTAAGCTAGAGATAGCTAGGATACTTAATAGCCAGGTTAACTGCTCCATAGCATCCCGTTAAATAGTCTTGTAGGAATACACAACACCCCTCACTTTAAAACGGTGTGTTCCAGCACTGAAAACAATGCTTTTCAAAAACGCTGCCCTAGGCGGATACATTTGAAAACTGGAGTTGTAGCCTGGACAGGGGAAACTGAAGTGTTCAGACGTTTGGTTGCCATGGCACTGGGGGTAGCTTGCGCTCGAGAGGCTGTAACGTCAAAATAAACATGGAAGGTGAAATGAATATGCTGCTCTGTCTCTACAATTTACTTACCGGTAGTTTAGTTAGTGTACTTCGAGTACAAGTACTTTTCCTGAATAGATACCCGTTACTCCTACGCAGAAGGTGTGCACTGTACTCGGTGTGCTTGAACTATAAGTGAAAATACGGTTTAAACCATACAATGAGCGGTGATTCTGGCTAACTGCTAGCTGGTGGGACAGTTTGTATATGCCTATATTAAATTATATATCAAAAATAAACATAAAAAAAAAAATAACATTTCTGATGTTCGTTTTTTTTTTCAAATTTCTCGCAGGCACATAGTTTTCATTTAGCAGCTGATATGTCATGCTGAAACACCTCTTGTTTCGTTACTAATACACAATTAGGCGCACTTTACGCATCTCCTCCCATTTTCTTTGCGACGAACACCCACTTTCCCTTATACCCTCCCAGCAGCGGTAATCTGCGCTTTTACTCAGGTGCGCCTCCTTTGGAAATACGGTTTTATGTCTTTACCCGCTATTTTACGCCTGAAATGGGCGCAATCCTGTTAGTAAATGAGGCCCTAAGTATTCTAAAGTTTTTAATCCCTATATATATTAATACTTAGTTAGTTCCAACTCTGCACATTTAGTTCCAACTCTGCACATTGCTCTGCTGTGTTTTACCCCATTCTTTTTAGAAGAATTTATACAGAACATCTAGGTTGATGGGATGGCGGCCCTGGACTGTAGTGCCACAGATTCTCAGTAGGATTCTGATCAGGGCTTTGACTGAGCCATTCTAGAATGTTCACTTTACTGTCTTTGAGCCGCTCCAGTGTTGCTTTAGCCTTGTGTTGCCCTACCTGTAGGGAATCTCTCTCCCAAGCCTTAGTTTCACAACAGACTGCAACGGGCTTTCTTGTGATATTGTGTCGATTTTGTTTCAATTCATCCTCCCTTCAATTCCTGCATTTGAGAAATATCCCCACAGCATGAGGTTACCTCATACACTTTGAGGATTGTCGAAAAAAAAGCTCTATTTTGGTCTCATATCACCATGTAAACCTTTTAATAGGCCCATTTAGGTAACCTTCAAACATGCTTAAATGAGAATCTATGTTCTTTTGTATTATTTTCTTTTGCTACTTTACACTAGAGTCCAGTTTTATGGATAGCTATTAAGATTGTGGACTCCTACACCAGCAGCCCAATTCTAGCCACTGAACTTGATGGGTGAGGTGTGGACTATGGTGGCCTCTGTCACCAGTTAATATCTTCCTTGGATGCTTGTTTTTGGGGACAGGCTTCTCTACACAGCATCTGGGTGGTGTGACGCAACTTCCACTTTAGTCATATGGACCCAATGGTGCTCAATTGGACATCAAAACACTTTGAGTCTTTTCCTCACTTAAGCATTTGAATCACCTTGTCTCTTTAGTCTTCATTCCTTTTGTTTCACAGCCTAGCTGATGACACTTAGACAGAGTGAATTTTTATCCAGAAGGAGATTTTCTACTTTAACCACTCGTAGGTAATACATAATTATGACCAGCTATGGTCAAATAAGTGGCACCTCTATCATTTGTGAATAACTTGTTATCCGCCTTAATCTGGAACTCAAAAGCAGAGGGGTATGAATATTTCTGCAAGTAGTATATTTCGGTTGGATAATTGATTTATTCTCAATGTTATCAGACAAATCACTTATGTTGCCTTTGAAAATACACTAGAGCATAAATGTTAACAAAAAAAATACTGATTGGGAAATCATGTGATGGTTTTCAGGGGGGTTAAATACTTTTGCTGGCCACTTCATATGGGGTTCTGGAACAAGGCCAGAAGACCCTAATTTCATTCAGGAGCAATGAGGAAAGTCTGTCGAGCATGAACTACAGCCATCTTGTGGCGTGTTGGAACATTGCGCTCATTGTCTGACTGATGCAGCAGGTTTGCTCAAGGGTAACAGACGGATCATGGGGCATGAGATGAGGCATGGATGGCACAACACATACGAAAACTCCACTAGAAGTCCGCACCATATTGCCAGTGCAAGGCCTATCTTCTCTTGCTTCTTATAGTGGTGTCACGGAATGGCAGACGACACACAGACTGCAGGGTGATGGGAGTGTAATGATCCATCCAGTACAGGGTTAACAGGGGAAACAAGGGCAAAAACACAAAAGCAACTCAGGATTCAAAAGCACAGTAGATATGTCCAAACGGGAAAGCGCAAAAGAGACTGTGGAATTCGGGGAAATAAACGATAACGTACAAAAGATAAGCAGGGGATAACTAAGAACAAAGTCTTAAAAGAACAACATTGGAGTCGCGGACTATGGAAACTAAACGCCGCCGAAGGGCAGGACTTGAGACGACCTAAAAGTTGTGGAGAACACTGGACCTGAAGGTGCGGCAGCGCGGGACCAGAACTAGGACGGAACGACTTGGAAGTCGGGAAGATCACTGGCGTTGGAGCGAAGGCGGGGATCCGGCGCTTTTATCACCTTGTGGGAAATTCCATAAGCTGTGAGCGTGATGCAAGAACCGACAGGGAGTGAGGAGGTTATATCAGTGAATGACAGGTGTGTGGGATCAGTAATCAAGTGCTGGGTAAGGTGAGTGCCAGGTGTGTGGGATCTGTACTGATTGTGATTGTTATTGACGTGCAGCTGGGAGTGTGAATGAGCTGTAGCGGAGGTGTGTGAGTCCAAAGTGAAGAAAGGGGCTGTGGTCGGAGCTGAGTTCAGCATAGACGTGACAAGTGGGTTGGGACAAACTGGTTTTGTTGGAGTGTTTCAAAGTTTTCCATACAGCCATTCGTGTTTAATATCCTACACTGTTTCATATGATGGGGATTTCAGATGGCACAGAACCCCCAATGCCATGGTGCCAGGACTGGGTGTATCTAGACCAGGGGTGGGCAATTCATTTCCCCAAGGGGCCACATGAGATAGTGGGACTGTTGTGGAGGGCCGGACCAATAGGCTGAATTCAATTCTGCTCAATATAAGTTGTATCTCTTTGTAAAAAAACACTAAATTGTATGGTTTTGATTAACTGCTACTGGTAAGAGTAGATGTTACATTTAGGCTATCAAAACAAATTGGTGCAGGCATAGTCAAAACGCTAACATCATTTAATCAACATTTAATCAACATTCACCAAAACCATTTTGAAAATGAGCATGTTTTTGCAGTATTAAAGGTGTTCCCAGACGATCGATCAATACACATGGCACACACACACACACGAGAGCAAGCTTGCAATGCAATAGTTTAAGTATACAAATTAATAGTAATATCAATTTTTATCAGCGCAAATGGTCGCAGGCACGCCCACACGCACAAATGTAGGCCTGAGGTAATACAAATAATATCCCGCTTATTATACGGTTACTTGCCAAAACAATTGACAACATTTCTTCAAAATACCTCTTTTTAATGATTTTGTTGCCGTTTAGTTCTTCACACAAATGCGAAGCAACCCACCTTCTGACTTCAAGTTTCAATGACTTTCAGTTACGTTAAATGACCGGACTATTTGCGTTGCGTTGAAGATAATGACACATGTAAAAGTTGGTGCTGGTGTTGTGTTATTTCCGTAGGTGTAGCTTGAGTATGTTGTGTTGGTATATCTGTATGTAATTTGTCTTGATGTCCAAGCCCTCTAGATTCTAGAATGTCCAATTCTGGGCTTTTGTCATGTATGTATTACACCCACTTAGGCCTTAAGACCAACCAGCATTCTAAATGGAAGTGCTTTGTGTCGACTATATTGATTCTCTTACACCATTTCTGTGAGCCTGAATACAGGAGGACCTGTAAATGATAAATCACCAGATATCCCAGATTCAAAATAGAGAATCCTGGCCATTATGCACCATTAAGTTAATCTGACCTTTATCGGAGGCTAACGATAAGCAACACATTATGTATACTTTAACAGAGAAACATTTTGAGTCCTTGTGCAACATTTGATTTATAACTGCTGTATATGGGTGTCCAATCCATGAGGGCAGCATGCTAATCCAAGCAGCTGTACATGAGTTCTGTACAATAACTGGATTTAATTTGGTTGACTCAGAGACCAGTGCTGAACCCTGATGCATGGTTGAACATTTCAAGTGTTTCTCAGTTAAATTCCTGAACTATTTTCACATACGATATAGTGTAGCCAACCAGAAAGAAACTCAAACTGCTTGATTATTTTCATTTTCAAATGCCTACAAATTAAAAATAAATACATTTAAAGTAAGACCGTTCAGATTTACTAAAGAATACCTGGATCAGTTCATATAGATGTGTCTGTAGTAAATAAATACAACTGAGAATCTGTGTTGGTGGTCTGTGTTGGTCCATGTTTTCTCCATTTACATTTACACGTCTAACTCTCTTCTCTGTAGTAACTCTCATTCACTGCTGATTCAAAGCCAAATGTCTGACGCTGTGTAACTAGTTTGGCCAGTTGTATCGGCGTCTTGATCAGGTGCCTAACCCTAACTCTGGGTGTCCATTTAAGAAAAGTCACTAAACCGGTCACACATATTCAGCAGCCATCTCATGATTTACAGGAAGTCAATGTAGTTATCGAACTGCAACTTCAAGGTAAGTCGCAAATGGCAAGTTTTTAATCCTGTTCCTAGTTTTAATAGTAATGATTCCTAATTCCAGTTGTTGGAGATCCTTCTATGTATTGCTTCCGTATCTTCACTTGCTCTTGATAGCTTTGACCAAAATCGAGAAGCGTTGCCCAACAATGTTTCTCAGCAGGCAAAGGTAAATGTCAAACAAGCAGTGCTGTTATGTGTTGTATATCTGTTTAATGGTGTGCACTTTTATGCAAATGAATGATGAATTAGTACATACTGATTATACTTATCATTATTATCACTATCAGTTTTATCATTACTACCATCATCATTTTAAAGGTGAATTTATTTACTGGTAAACCTATCCATCCTTTTCACGTTCTTTTTTCTCTGTGTTAACACAAACTGCACATTGAAAGAAAATAAACTACTAGGAATTGTAGGCTTCTAAAGTCCTAAAGGTTTTGCCAGTGACATCACGTCAGTGTTGCCCTTATGTAACCCTAGTACTGACACATTCCAGCCAAGAGAGGTTCTGTATAACAATTCATTTCTGTTGGAGGCAGGCGAACCAATCAGATTGTTTGTTGTTGTCTCTGACAGCAGGACTGTGGCGTCGTTCGGTGGTTTAATTTGCTAAAAAGAAAATCTTGGAGGGCCCTGTAAGGGGTTGTTGTTCCTGATACGTTAGATATGTAATCATGTGCTTACCTTAACAGAATGCCAATTCTGATATAAAGACAAGTGACTGGCTTGTCTATTAGCTGGCTAGCTTGCTAACTATCTTGCTAGTTTACACTATTTCCACATGCCACGACACGCCCACTCAAAGCGAAGAGAGTGTTGCGCTAGCTGGCGTTTATCAGTATGGTTACATTTTGATCTATTACCTTCTGTCACATCATGTGTGTGATGCAATGTTGTTACATTTCATAATCATTTTCTACAAATTCCTCCAAAAGGATTGCCACAGTTGATATAATAAAAAAGGTTAAATAAAGGCACATCATACATTCATAGACTGTAACATTTGGTTTCAAAATAGTGAAAGATGATGATCAATGAATAAGTAGAGGTGGCTGGATTGTTTAACATCAGATTTTCTTCTTTCACAATAATCAAAATATTACTTAATTATGTTTTGTCCTTCATTGCTTTCAGGTTTCAGGTGGATTTTTGAGTTCCTTCGACACTCCACCTCAGTCCCGTGGTCATGGCGACTGGAGGCTCTTCTTCACAGGGTGTGTATCTAAAAGAAATAAAATATAACATATATTTATGGTTGGATTCATTTTTATTTTCAGTTCCGTGCCCTCGCACTCATAGCCAGAGTTAGACTCTGTTGTGTGTTAGCTCTTTAGTTTGTGTCCCCAGTTATAGTCTCTGTGTTTGTTTAGTCTCCCCTGTTAGTTTGTTACTTACTCCCCGTTTGTGTTCCCCAGCGTTTGACGCTGGGATCTCAGTTTTGCTCGTCACCCACTGTTTGTCTGTTCCGGTGTTAGACACCGTGTATCTTAGTTTCGCTTTACTGTTGCCTATTAAGTTATACGTTATATTGTTTACATTCCTGAGTTCAGTTAATCTCTTAGTTAGTTGTAGTTTCTTATTTTCGTGTTCACCTGTGTTTTGTGTAATTCCAGAGTGTGACTCAGTGTAGTTTAGTTCTGTCTTTTCTAGTCATGTCTTTAGGTTAGTCTTCCCTACGTCTAAGTTTTTCCCTAGTGTTTTAACACACCCTGTTCGTGTCCTATTCCCCTGTTCCCTGGCTGAATTCCACAATAAACCCTGTTTCTTCGCTACACCTCCATCTGTGTTCTGACATCCCCTGACAGTCACGAGGAAGGGCGAAACCCATGTTTCTCAGAGTAAACCACGCGTTTAGCCAATTTGGTGGAAAACCTCTGAGACGTTTGGGAACAAATTCCCTTCCGATGTTATGTAAAAATAACCATCCTGTTGTCAGTCATGAGAGCATCCAGGTATAAACAGAATTAATAGGTAAATGTACATGGTAACCATCAGGGAAGTTAAATTAAAACAGTGAGAACAAGGAACAAGCTTAATGACACATGATGACTATAAAGATTAACAAAAACAAAATGAGTGTTCGGATTAAACAATTGTCTCACCCAGTTTTCCAGAAATGTGTTCAACATTCTGAAAAAATGTCCTTTCTGGGTACTGATGATACCAAGTGTAACATGACTTGGAATCAATAGGAATGCGGGTTGACTGTTGACACACTTGAGTGTGTGTTTGTGTGTGTGTTCACAATGTTGACACACGTGAGTGTGTGTGTTTGCGTGTGTGTGTGTATATGGGGTGACGCTTGGCTTGTTTCAGTTCTTCGTCTCCTGTGGTCTTCTCCGTGTATTGTGTGTAGTGCTTTGTCTATACTAAATGCCAGGGTAGACTGTCTGGGCCTTAAGGATCCTTGCTTCACATGGGTTATTCTGCCCTCGGCAATTTCCTGATATGCTAAGATATGCCTTTCTCATTTGAGGTGTTTCATCAAAGCTCCTTGGGAGGGGGTGGGGCAGCCGTTCCAGTTGTTGCTGCATTTCCAGGCCTCAGGCAAAGCTGTGTTGATGTGTCGATGGCTGATGGCGCAGTTTGAAATTCTAATGGTCCTGCTCCTCCCTCTTTTGACACCGTGGCGATGAGCTAGAAGCCTGTTCATCCAGTTGTTGGGTGTTCTCCAACTTCCTGAAATATGAAAAGAGATCTTCGAGAAATAGTTAATCCTGGGCAACAGGTTTTTATCTGTGACCAAAATAAGCCCAATGGTGTCGGCCATATCCATAAAACAGGAAGCAAAATGTTTCTGTTAGCATAATCAACACATCAGATCCTTTGACAGAAATGGAAAGCTTTTAAAACTTTCTAATTCAAACAGTTTCCCCTAAAAGAAATAGTCAGTGGTCAAATGTATTCTCAGTTAGTCAGTGAAAGAGAGACTAAGGCAGATTGGAAACATTTGTCGTAACATAAAATAGTGTAAGCAATGTCAGTAAATAAGACACAAAGAACCTTCAATCCCCCATATGAGAGCTTGGAAGCTATCACAATTGACTGGATGACATCCATAAGTGGCAACTGAAAAGTATATAAGGCAGGGTAAAGCAAGGCATTGTCAGACTTAAATCACAGAAATGGAACGCTTTTTTACACTTTTCCAATTCAAACAATTTGTCCTTTAAAAACAAAGTCAGTGGTCACTAACTGAACTGCAGACATGGCATATGACCAGGCGTAATTTCGTCTTGGGAGGGTGGTCAGAAAAGTAAACAACAATCAATTGTTTATGTTGACAACAACTCATGTTCTACAGAAACACCATATAATTCATATCAGCATGCTAACGTTATATGTAACTTATTAGCAGCTAGCTAGCTACTATGTGTTCTAATAGATTTTCAGTTAAAGTGTTAGCAGCAAGCTAACAATAATGGTCGAGAGCTTCAGTTAAGACCTACAATATTCTGTTTGCCTTGACAGCATTCCTGTAGCATATAAATAACAAACCGAGTCGATGTAGACATATAAAAAGTCGTATAGAAACTTTTATTCACATAAAATATTTCCCAAGACTCCGCCATCTCGGTTCGATTTTTCTGATTACTCCCGCCCCTCTGAACAACGTAGGCTTCCAAATCACACACACGCCAAACTGATTGGCTCTCGGGTGGTTTGCATTTGCATAAAGTTAAAGAAACGCTAACTTTGAATCAGCAGAGGTGTATTCTTCGCTGTGACGGGCAAACAGCCGGAACCTCGTCTTCCATTCAAACCCAATGAGAGTGAGACGAATTACGCCTGGTCATATGCCCTGTCTGAACGTGTCGTAAGTCAGTGAAACAGTCCTGTATGTCCATTCATACAGCCGGCCGGCGCACACACACAGACACACACGCACTTATTCGCTTGTCCAGGAGACAAGGCAGATTTGATTTGGTGTCCATGCCTAAACAAAGGCAACAAGATGTTTTAGTTACAGAATTATCTCATTAAGTCATTTTTCATCCAGATTCCAGTGGCCCTTTAATGCCAAACCTTTTTTGAGCATTTCCCTTTTTTAATTTTTTTTTTTTTTTTTTGTTCTTCATGATAAATTCAGCGCCCTTGGATCATTTGGTAAAATTCAGATTTCTTTCAAGAAAAAATTCAGCCGTGCATGTTTTGAGAAAGCACATTCTGGAGTTATCATCTTATTAAGATATGCATTAGTAGTAGAATAAGCCTTTTGTAGATCCTGCAACTGATTCACTTTTTATAAGAGAATGCCGTTATCTGTTGCAATTCACTCTGAAGCTCAGCTCCTCCCCCTTTTTGATCTAACAGCAGTCATCTGCTGCTGTAAGATCATTACCCAATTGTACGTATGGTTTCCGAAAAAGGTATATTATTTTCCAATCTAGCTCAAACTAGAATATATACATGTTCCATAAACACATACAATCAAGACGAAGACTCTGTTCCGTAAAAATATGCTTACAATTACTCGTAATTGTAACACAACATACAATGATCTTATCTCGGAATAATGTGGGAATATCGCTTTCTCTTCTTGTCAGATTTAACTTTTTCTTGCCTCATATCATTTCTTATAATGGTCATAGCAATCTGGACATTCAAAGGAACCCTATTTAAATGAATCCTGACTGGTCATTGCAAAGGACTGGTCTCCACAATTTAACCTTAACAATTTACAAATGAACTTAGAACTATTTACTGAATTAAAATTTTAAAGCTGAAAATCCTCTTTCTAACACCTGTTATGACCACAAGCACTTCTATTCTCTTGGGATTAAATATCCAAGCGGCAAGTAACCCGAGTAGAGCAAATGTCCAACAAAAGCTCAGTCCGCCTTGGACCAAATGCCCGAATAGAGCTCACTCATAGAGCCCGCATAGAGTCTGATAAGACCCGGATAGAGTTTTTTGCAGAACAGGGAGAGTTACTCCAATTTTCTGACAAAACACCCAAAATAGAGCTTTCAAAGAAGCCCGAGTTGTCTATTTCTACACAGGGGTTTGCGTGTTAGAATATGTCTAGAGTCTACTGGCTATATTTCCCAAGATCAGATAAGCACTATTATTAAAATAGTACTTACCAAAATGCTCTGCCCACCGGGGTGATGAAGAATCTTACAGCAACTGAAATCTCAGTAAATCCAAGAAATGTATGTTGTGGTGGAACCTCCATTATTGATAGTAATTTTTATACCATATATTTGTTGTAGACTCAGTCTGAGTTATGATTAGTTCAGGAAACAGGTTTAATCTTCTACAATGATGCGCACCAAGGGAAACAGACAGAAGTTCACTGAACAGAGCTTCACCTAAGATTATTTTTCTAATCAGCCATTGTAACATTTCAGTTATATGCCCTCTGAGTATAAGGGGTGTCACACCATAAGTGCGATCCCTTCATGAATATGTATCAGATTATTATCTTGGAGAAGGCTCTGAGCCGTTGCTACACAGAGGAAATGGGTTAAGAACTCCAGCTGTGAGATTTAAGATCTCAGACGCCCTGTATTCATGAGGCTCAGGGCCATCAAGGACACTTTGACTTGACCAAGAGGAGGGGAGGGTGAAAACTCTTTCACACCTCTCTCAGGTCAGGTCCAGGTCCAGAATACACACCAGAAGTTTTACATTTTTCCCTAAGTCCAAATAAAAGCAATAATTACAACTAGATATAAGATGCATGAAGCATTGAATATTGTTATCATTATTAACTCGGAACCTTACATTCTGATTCTTTCAGAACCAAATAGGTTATTATTGTAATATAGGCTATACTTATTTTATGAAGGTGTTTAGTTTACAAATAATATATTAATTAATTTCCATTAATTTTCCAATTTATATATTTTTTTACAGATGACCAGAGGGTTGTGCTCTTGGGAAAGATAGGAGCTGGGAAGAGCTCCTTGGCCAACAGAATCCTGGGCCATGAGATTTTCAAGACAGAAGAAATAGGACTCTGTAGGAGGAAACAGGGAGAACATGCTGGAAGGAAACTCACTGTGGTGGACACACCAGGCTGGGACAGGGTGTCTGTGTTACGTACACCTGAAAGGATCAAACAAGAGATCATACGAAGTGCCACCCTTTGCCTACCGGGACCTCATGCACTGCTCCTGGTACTTCCCATATCAATGCATGACCAACCTACCTCAATAAATGAGGGTAAATCAACCACCCAACATATAGCGCTGCTGTCCAGCAGGGCCTGGAGATACACAATAGTTCTGTTTGTCTGTAAGGATAAGATGGACACGTCTGTCATTGATCGGCATGTGAAGGGTGCCAAGAAGCTCATTGACAGATGTGAAGGGAGGTACTTCATCTTCCAGAGTGAATCAGATGTAACGGCGCTACTGCAGAAGATAGAGGATATGGTGGAAGATAATCATGGAGATTTCTTGATACCCCAAGTCTCCTATGAGGAACCTGATAAGGGAATGCCAAGTGGGACTGCAGAGCAAACTGAGAAGTATGAGAAGAGAGTTGAGGAGCTCAAGCAGCAGCACAAAAGAGAATGTGAGAAGATGAAACTGGATTTGAGAAAGGAACTTGGGAAACAGGAGCAGGAAACAAATGACGATAACACAGGGGTAACAACGAAGATGAGTGACAGCAATGACGTCTCACCTCCAACCAGTAAGTGAAATGTTTTTTCTTTAAATATGGAATAGTGATATAATGGATTATTTTGTGAATCCTGATTTAAATATTCTTGAAGTCCATAGCATGGGCCCTGATCCCACAGGAACAGACATGTGTATGAGGAAGTTTAGCTGAAATTACATTGGAACAATTGTTCATTTGTCCAACAAAAGCTCAGTCCGCCTTGGACCAAATGCCCGAATAGAGCTCACTCATAGAGCCCGCATAGAGTCTGATAAGACCCGGATAGAGTGTTTTGCAGAAAAGGGAGAGTTACTCCAATTTTCTGACAAAACACCCGAAATAGAGCTTTCAAAGAAGCCCGAGTTGTCTATTTCTACACAGGGGTTTGCGTGTTAGAATATGTCTAGAGTCTACTGCCTATATTTCCCAAGATCAGATAAGCACTATAATTAAAATAGTACTTACCAAAATGCTCTGCCAACCGGGGTGATGAAGAATCTTACAGCAACTGAAATCTTAGTAAATCCAAGAAATGTATCTTGCGGTGGAACCTCCATTATTGATAGTAATTGTTATACTATATACTGTATTTGTTGTAGACTCAGTCTGAGTTATGATTAGTTCAGGAAACAGGTTCAATCTTCTACAATGATGCGCACCAAGGGAAACAGACAGAAGTTCACTGAACAGAGCTTCACCTAAGAATCTTTCTAATCAGCCATTGTAACATTTCAGTTATATGCCCTCTAAGTATAAGGGGTGTCACCCCATAAGTGCCATCCCTTCATGAATATGTATCAGATTATTATCTTGGAGAAGGCTCTGAGCCGTTTCCTACGCAGAGGAAATGGGTTAAGAAATCCAGCTGTGAGATTTAAGATCTCAGACGCCCTGTATTCATGAGGCCCAGGGCCATCAAGGACACTTTGACTTGACCTAGAGGAGGGGAGTGTGAGAACTCTTTCACACCTCTCTCAGGTCAGGTCCAGGTCCACAATACACACCAGAAGTTTAAAATGTTTCCCTAAGTCCAAAAAAAGAAACAATTACAACTAGATATAAGATGCATTGAATTATTGAATATTGTATCATTATTAACTCTTGATAGGAATTAAATGTATCCCATATGTTGGAGACTTAGTCGGAGGTATGAACAACCAAAATACAGGTTTATTCTTGCAATGATTTACACCAGAGGAGGAGAGGATCATCAGATGGCTTCACCTAAATCTCTTTCTGTCAGCTTTTGGAATAATACAGGTTTTATCTTGTTGGCAAGCAAGGGGGGTGTCCCCAATATCTCTTAATGCTAATTATTACCTGGGAGTTGCCGGGTCTGGGGCCCATTTGCTCACAGAGAGCACAGGGGTTTCAGAACTCAAGCCATGATCAAGGACTCAAAATCTATGCATGAGACTGAGGAAACTAAGAGACTATGCTCTGGCCGGGGAGGAAGTTTGAGATCTATCTGACACCTCATGTAGGCCAGGTCCAGAATACACATGAGAAGTTTTACATTTCTCACATCTTCAAATAACACTAACCATTACCACTAGGAATGAGATACATTGAATTATTGACTATGGCATATACTTATATTAAACTAAATCTTAAATCCTGGTTCCTTCGCTCTGAACCTTAAATTCTGATTCCTTCAGAACCAAATAGGTTATTATTGTAATATGGCTATACTTATTTTATGAAGGTGTTTAGTTTACAAATAATATATTAATTAATTTCCATAAAATTTCCATTTACAGATGACCAGAGGGTTGTGCTCTTGGGAAAGATAGGAGCTGGGAAGAGCTACTTGGCCAACAGAATCCTGGGCCGTGATATTTTCAAGACAGAAGAAATAGGACTCTGTAGGAGGAAACAGGGAGAACATGCTGGAAGGAAACTCACTGTGGTGGACACACCAGGCTGGGACAGGACGTCTTTGCAACGCACACCTGAAAGGATCAAACAAGAGATCATACGAAGTGCCACCCTTTGCCTACCGGGACCTCATGCACTGCTCCTGGTACTTCCTATATCAATGCATGACCAAATTCCCTCAGCAAAGGAGGTTAAATCAGCCTCTCATCATGTAGCACTGCTGTCCCACAGGGCCTGGAGACACACAATAGTGCTGTTTGTTTGTAAGGATGAGATGGACAAGTCTGTCATTGGTCAGCATGTGCAACGTGCCAAGAAGCTCATTGACAAATGTGAAGGGAGGTACTTCATCCTCCACAATGACTCAGATGTAACGAAGCTACTGCAGAAGATAGAGGATATGGTGAAACATAATCAGGGAAACTTCATACCCCAAGTCTACTATGAGGAATTTGAGAAGAGAATGCCAAGTGGGACTGCAGAGCAAACTGAGACGTATGAGAAGAGAGTTGAGGAGCACAAGCAGCCGAAAACAGAATCTGAGAAGATGGAACCGGATTTGAGAGAGAAACTTGAGAAACTGGAGCAGGAAACAAAGGACGATAAAACAAGGAGAACAATGAAGAGTAGTAATTGCAGTGAATACTTACCTCCAGGCAGTGAGTGAAATGTCTTTTCTTTAAATAGTGAAACGTGATATAATGGATTTGGTTTTGATCCTGATTTAGATCTTCTTAAAGACCATAGCATGGGCCCTGGTCTCACAGGAACAGACATGTGTATTCATTTTATGTCTGGGCATGAAGAGCCAGTATGCAGAAGTTTGGCTAAAATTGCATTGGAACAATTGTTCATTTGTAAGAATTTGAATTTCTAAATGCTTGCAAAACTTCACTGTGATTCCAATCACATGGATTTACACATTTGTTGGATAAATTAATGATGAATTGTGTAATTGTTTTAACCATTTCTCTTTCTTACAGTGGCTGATACGAGCCAGGGTGGAGCTGCAGTCCAGGATCAGGATTCTGTTAAAGAGACCAGTGCAGAAAATGAGGAGCCTGATAGGGGAGAGACAAGTGGGATTGCAGAGCAAACTGAGAGGGATGAGAAGAGAGTGGAGGAGCTCAAGCAGCAGGAAAGAGAATCTGAGAAGATGAAACTGGATTTCAGAGAACTTGGGAAACTGGAGCAGGACACAAATTACGATAAAACAGGGGGAACAATGAAGAGGAGTGCCAGCAAAGTCATCTCATCTCCAACCAGTGAGTGAAATGTCTTTTCTCTAAATTGTGAATAGTGATATAATGGATTTGTGTCAAACCTGACTTAGATCTTCTTGAAGACCATAGCATGGGCCCTGGTCTCCAGGAACAGACATGTGTATATATTTTGTGTCTGGGCATGAAGAACCAATATGAGGAAGTTTGGCTGAAATTGCATTGGAACAATTATTCATTTGGAACAATTTGAAATTTCTAAACCAATCTAATGCTTGCAAAACTTCAGTGTGGTTCCAATCATCCACATGGATTTATAAACTTT